>NW_027646442.1:0-210000 GCF_951394435.1 Stenella coeruleoalba | reverse complement strand
TCCCGAGTGTCTGTTGGCAATTTTCATCCCGCCCATCAACATAACAAGGCTCCCAGTTCTCAATGGCCTGTTGACTTTCTGGATTTTACACTTTTTTCAGATGGCCCTTTTGACCGGGGGGAAGTGAGACTTCATTGTAGTGCAGATTTCCTTTGCAAGCTTGCTTGGTTGGCCAAAAAGGGCGTATGTGTTTTTTCCTGATTATATTCAGGAAAAAACGCATACGCCCTTTTTGGCCAAGTGCATCATTGTGGACGTTCTGCCTCTTTTCCTATGCTTTCAATGCAATTCCAGTCTACCTCCTGAAATCGGTTTCCTGCAATTCTGCCCCGCTTTCAAGTCCTCTTGGCAGCCTTACTTCAGTCTATTTTTGGACGATAGCTGTCATTTATAACTCTGCAGGTTTGTGAATTACAGTGCCCCTGAGCTCCTTTCTTCAACTCGCTTTCTTGTGACCTGGCCGCAACACCGCAGGATGGCTTCAGGCCCTAATCTGGTTCCGGCCCGGCATGCTGAGCCTTTGGTTAATTCCTCTTCCTGGTGGGAAATGAGAGTTAAATTTGCCCGTCCAGACACCTCCAGCTAGCCTCTCATTGGTTCTCGCTATTCCTGTTCATCTTCCGCAGAAATTGCAAACTGGGCCAAACAGGAGGTTAAAAGGACTGACTCTCCAAGTGGGGAGAGTGTTAGTAAAGCGTCTGGAATGTTGCACCCGAGTACCAGGGGAGGAAAACTGAGACATATTTGAACACGTCTCCCGATCACATGGTTGATCATACTCTAGGTTCCACATGCATGTTTTAGCTGAAGGAAGAATACCTTAAACCTGGGTAGTTGAAACCTGTGGAATGGGTACCATGCAATATGACTTCAAAGGGTCTTCATTTGCTCACCGAACCTCTACAATCCTAGCACTGCTGCATTTATGCCCCTGTACACATGCTTGATTCTCTTTCGGAGACATAGCAATCCATAGTTTTTAAGATACTTACTAGTCAGGTACATTCTTAGGCGTTTAATATGCGGTGTTGAGTCCATTTCGTTGAGCAAGGAGTAGCTCTTGTCTATTCCATATTTGGCTTAAGGAACTTTATCTGTGCTCATTTCAATCTCTGGTTTTATGCAGCACCCCAACTCACCTTTACCCTTAAGCAAGAATAAGTTGGTTTTCTAAATTTGAGACCCTGTTCTGTTCTGTAATTCAGTTCCTGTGTAGCCAAGTTTACATTCCGTGTATTACTGATATCTTATGATGTTTCTTTTTCTGTGTGACTTATTTCAGTTAGAATCATCATACCTGAATCCACTCATTGTGCTGCTAAGGGCCTGATGACACAGATTTCATTGCTGAGTGATATTGCTTTGTAAGTAAATACCACAACTTCTTTATCCATTTTTCACTTTCTGCGATGTTGAACTTGTACTGTAAACGAGGTTCTTGTAAACAGAGCCGTTCCAAACTTTGGGGTGGCTGTGTCTTTTTGATTTTAATTTCCCTAAGCTATAGGACCATAAGTGGAAGTGCCCTAGGTTCTGTTGCTTTGTTTTTTAGATGTTTCAGGAAACACCATACACTTCTCCCGAGTGGTTGTTGGCAATTTACATCCCGCCCATCAGCATAACAAGGCTCCCAGTTCTCCATGGCCTGTCCTGCCTTTCTGGATTTTACACTTTTTTCAGATGGCCCTTTTGACCGGGGGGAAGTGAGACTTCATTGTAGTGCAGATTTCCTTTGCAAGCTTGCTTGGTTGGCCAAAAAGGGCGTATGCGTTTTTTCCTGAATATATTCAGGAAAAAACGCATACGCCCTTTTTGGCCAAGTGCATCATTGTGGACGTTCTGCCTCTTTTCCTATGCTTTCAATGCAATTCCAGTCTACCTCCTGAAATCGGTTTCCTGCAATTCTGCCCCGCTTTCAAGTCCTCTTGGCAACCTTACTTCAGTCTATTTTTGGACGATAGCTGTCATTTATAACTCTGCAGGTTTGTGAATTACAGTGCCCCTGCGCTCCTTTCTTCAACTCGGTTTCTTTTGAGCTGGCCGCAACACCGCAGGATGACTTCAGGCCCTAATCTGGTTCTGGCACGGCACGCTGAGCCTTTGGTTATTTCCTCTTCCTGTTGGGAAATGAGAGTTAAATTTGCCCGTCCAGACACCTCCAGCTAGCCTCTCATTGGTTCTCGCTATTCCTGTTCATCTTCCGCAGAAATTGCAAACTGGGCCAAACAGGAGGTTAAAGGCGCTGACTCTCCAAGTGGGGAGAGTGTTAGTAAAGCGTCTGGAATGTTGCACCCGAGTAGCAGGGGAGGAAAACTGAGACATATTTGAACATGTCTCCCGATCACATGGTTGATCATACTCTGGGTTCCACATGCATGTTTTAGCTGAAGGAAGAATACCTAAAACCTGGGTAGTTCAAACCCGTGGAATGGGTACCATGCAATATGACTTCAAAGGGTCTTCATTTGCGCACCGAACCTCTCCAATCCTATCACTGCTGCGTTTATGCCCCTGTACACATGCTTGATTCTCTTTCGGAGACATAGCAATCCATAGGTTTTAAGATACTTACTAGTCAGGTACATTCTTAGGCGTTTAATATGCGGTGTTGAGTCCATTTCGTTGAGCAAGGAGTAGCTCTTGTCTATTCCATATTTGGCTTAAGTAACTTTATCTGTGCTCATTTCAATCTCTGGTTTTATGCAGCAACCCAACTCACCTTTCCCCTTAAGCAAGCATAAGTTGGTTTTCTAAATTTGAGACCTTGTTCTGTTCTGTAATTCAGTTCCTGTGTAGCCAAGTTTACATTCCGTGTATTACTGATATCTTATGATGTTTCTTTTTCTGTGTGACTTATTTCAGTTAGAATCATCATACCTGAATCCACTCACTGTGCTGCTAAGGGCCTGATGACACAGATTTCATTGCTGAGTGATATTGCTTTGTAAGTAAATACCACAACTTCTTTATCCATTTTTCACTTTCTGCGATGTTGAACTTGTACTGTAAACGAGGTTCTTGTAAACAGAGCCGTTCCAAACTTTGGGGTGGCTGTGTCTTTTTGATTTTAATTTCCCTAAGCTATAGGACCATAAGTGGAAGTGCCCTAGGCTCTGTTGCTTTGTTTTTTAGATGTTTCAGGAAACACCATACACTTCTCCCAGTGTCTGTTGGCAATTTACATCCCGCCCATCAGCATAACAAGGCTCCCAGTTCTCAATGGCCTGTTGCCTTTCTGGATTTTACACTTTTTTCAGATGGCCCTTTTGACCGGGGGAAAGTGAGACTTCATTGTAGTGCAGATTTCCTTTGCAAGCTTGGTTGGTTGGCCAAAAAGGGCGTATGCGTTTTTTCCTGATTATATTCAGGAAAAAACGCATACGCCCTTTTTGGCCAAGTGCATCATTGTGGACGTTCTGCCTCTTTTCCTATGCTTTCAATGCAATTCCAGTCTACCTCCTGAAATCGGTTTCCTGCAATTCTGCCCCGCTTTCAAGTCCTCTTGGCAGGCTTACTTCAGTCTATTTTTGGACGATAGCTGTCATTTATAACTCTGCAGGTTTGTGAATTACAGTGCCCCTGAGCTCCTTTCTTCAACTCGCTTTCTTTTCAGGTGGCCGCAACACCGCAGGATGGCTTCAGGCCCTAATCTGGTTCCGGCACGGCACGCTGAGCCTTTGGTTAATTCCTCTTCCTGGTGGGAAATGAGAATTAAATTTGCCAGTCCAGACACCTCCAGCTAGCCTCTCATTGGTTCTCGCTATTCCTGTTCATCTTCCGCAGAAATTGCAAACTGGGCCAAACAGGAGGTTAAAGGGACTGACTCTCCAAGTCGGGAGAGTGTTAGTAAAGCGTCTGGAATGTTGCACCCGAGTACCAGGGTACGAAAACTGAGACATATTTGAACACGTCTCCCGATCACATGGTTGATCATACTCTAGGTTCCACATGCATGTTTTAGCTGAAGGAAGAATACCTTAAACCTGGGTAGTTGAAACCCGTGGAATGGGAACCATGCAATATGACTTCAAAGGGTCTTCATTTGCTCACCGAACCTCTCCAATCCTATCACTGCTGCGTTTATGCCCCTGTACACATGCTTGATTCTCTTTTGGAGACATAGCAATCTATAGGTTTTAAGATACTTACTAGTCAGGTACATTCTTAGGCGTTTAATATGGGGTGTTGAGTCCATTTCATTGAGCAAGGAGTAGCTCTTGTCTATTCCATATTTGGCTTAAGGACCTTTATCTGTGCTCATTTCAATCTCTGGTTTTATGCAGCACCCCAACTCACCTTTACCCTTAAGCAAGAATAAGTTGGTTTTCTAAATTTGAGACCCTGTTCTGTTCTGTAATTCAGTTCCTGTGTAGCCAAGTTTACATTCCGTGTATTACTGATATCTTATGATGTTTCTTTTTCTGTGTGACTTATTTCAGTTAGAATCATCATACCTGAATCCACTCATTGTGCTGCTAAGGGCCTGATGACACAGATTTCATTGCTGAGTGATATTGCTTTGTAAGTAAATACCACAACTTCTTTATCCATTTTTCACTTTCTGCCATGTTGAACTTGTACTGTACACGAGGTTCTTGTAAACAGAGCCGTTCCAAACTTTGGGGTGGCTGTGTCTTTTTGATTTTAATTTCCCTAAGCCTAGGACCATAAGTGGAAGTGCCCTAGGTTCTGTTGCTTTGTTTTTTAGATGTTTCAGGAAACACCATACACTTCTCCCGAGTGGTTGTTGGCAATTTACATCCCGCCCATCAGCATAACAAGGCTCCCAGTTCTCCATGGCCTGTCCTGCCTTTCTGGATTTTACACTTTTTTCAGATGGCCCTTTTGACCGGGGGGAAGTGAGACTTCATTGTAGTGCAGATTTCCTTTGCAAGCTTGCTTGGTTGGCCAAAAAGGGCGTATGCGTTTTTTCCTGAATATATTCAGGAAAAAACGCATACGCACTTTTTGGCCAAGTGCATCATTGTGGACGTTCTGCCTCTTTTCCTATGCTTTCAATGCAATTCCAGTCTACCTCCTGAAATCGGTTTCCTGCAATTCTGCCCCGCTTTCAAGTCCTCTTGGCAGCCTTACTTCAGTATATTTTTGGACGATAGCTGTCATTTATAACTCTGCAGGTTTGTGAATTACAGTGCCCCTGAGCTCCTTTCTTCAACTCGCTTTCTTTTGAGCTGGCCGCAACACCGCAGGATGGCTTCAGGCCCTAATCTGGTTCCGGCACGGCACACTGAGCCTTTGGTTAATTCCTCTTCCTGGTGGGAAATGAGAGTTAAATTTGCCCGTCCAGACACCTCCAACTAGCCTCATTGGTTCTCGCTATTCCTGTTCATCTTCCGCAGGAATTGCAAACTGGACCAAACAGGAGGTTAAAGGGACTGACTCTCCAAGTCGGGAGAGTGTTAGTAAAGCGTCTGGAATGTTGCACCCGAGTACCAGGGTATGAAAACTGAGACATATTTGAACACGTCTCCCGATCACATGGTTGATCATACTCTAGGTTCCACATGCATGTTTTAGCTGAAGGAAGAATACCTTAAACCTGGTTACTTGAAACCCGTGGAATGGGTACCATGCAATATGACTTCAAAGGGTCTTCATTTGCTCACCAAACCTCTCCAATCCTATCACTGCTGCGTTTATGCCCCTGTACACATGCTTGATTCTCTTTCGGAGACATAGCGATCCATAGGTTTTAAGATACTTACTAGTCAGGTACATTCTTAGGCGTTTAATATGCGGTGTTGAGTCCATTTCGTTGAGCAAGGAGTAGCTCTTGTCTATTCCATATTTGACTTAAGGAACTTTATCTGTGCTCATTTCAATCTCTGGTTTTATGCAGCACCCCAACTCACCTTTCCCCTTAAGCAAGCATAAGTTGGTTTTCTAAATTTGAGACCCTGTTCTGTTCTGTAATTCAGTTCCTGTGTAGCCAAGTTTACATTCCGTGTATTACTGATATCTTATGATGTTTCTTTTTCTGTGTGACTTATTTCAGTTAGAATCATCATACCTAAATCCACTTATTGTGCTGCTAAGTGCCTGATGACACAGATTTCATTGCTGAGTGATATTGCTTTGTAAGTAAATACCACAACTTCTTTATCCATTTTTCACTTTCTGCGATGTTGAACTTGTACTGAAAACGAGGTTCTTGTAAACAGAGGCGTCCCAAACTTTGGGGTGGCTGTGTCTTTTTGATTTTAATTTCCCTAAGCTATAGGACTATAAGTGGAAGTGCCCTAGGTTCTGTTGCTTTGTTTTTTAGATGTTTCAGGAAACACCATACACTTCTCCCGAGTGGTTGTTGGCAATTTACATCCCGCCCATCAGCATAACAAGGCTCCCAGTTCTCCATGGCCTGTCCTGCCTTTCTGGATTTTACACTTTTTTCAGATGGCCCTTTTGACCGGGGGGAAGTGAGACTTCATTGTAGTGCAGATTTCCTTTGCAAGCTTGCTTGGTTGGCCAAAAAGGGCGTATGCGTTTTTTCCTGAATATATTCAGGAAAAAACGCATACGCCCTTTTTGGCCAAGTGCATCATTGTGGACGTTCTGCCTCTTTTCCTATGCTTTCAATGCAATTCCAGTCTACCTCCTGAAATCGGTTTCCTGCAATTCTGCCCCGCTTTCAAGTCCTCTTGGCAGCCTTACTTCAGTCTATTTTTGGACGATAGCTGTCATTTATAACTCTGCAGGTTTGTGAATTATAGTGCCCCTGAGCTCCTTTCTTCAACTCGCTTTCTTGTGACCTGGCCGCAACACCGCAGGATGGCTTCAGGCCCTAATCTGGTTCCGGCACGGCACGCTGAGCCTTTGGTTAATTCCTCTTCCTGGTGGGAAATGAGAGTTAAATTTGCCCGTTCAGACACCTCCAGCTAGTCTCTCATTGGTTCTCGCTATTCCTGTTCATCTTCCGCAGAAATTGCAAACTGGGCCAAACAGGAGGTTAAAGGGACTGACTCTCCAGGTCGGGAGAGTGTTAGTAAAGTGTCTGGAATGTTGCACCCGAGTACCAGGGTACGAAAACTGAGACATATTTGAACACGTCTCCCGATCACATGGTTGATCATACTCTAGGTTCCACATGCATGTTTTAGCTGAAGGAAGAATACCTTAAACCTGGGTAGTTGAAACCCGTGGAATGGGTACCATGCAATATGACTTCAAAGGGTCTTCATTTGCTCACCGAACCTCTCCAATCCTATCACTGCTGCGTTTATGCCCCTGTACACATGCTTGATTCTCTTTCGGAGACATAGCAATCCATAGGTTTTAAGATACTTACTAGTCAGGTACATTCTTAGGCGTTTAATATGGGGTGTTGAGTCCATTTCATTGAGCAAGGAGCAGCTCTTGTCTATTCCATATTTGGCTTAAGGAACTTTATCTGTGCTCATTTCAATCTCTGGTTTTATGCAGCACCCCAACTCACCTTTACCCTTAAGCAAGAATAAGTTGGTTTTCTAAATTTGAGACCCTGTTCTGTTCTGTAATTCAGTTCCTGTGTAGCCAAGTTTCCATTCCGTGTATTACTGATATCTTATGTTGTTTCTTTTTCTGTGTGACTTATTTCAGTTAGAATCATCATACCTGAATCCACTCATTGTGCTGCTAAGGGCCTGATGACACAGATTTCATTGCTGAGTGATATTGCTTTGTAAGTAAATACCACAACTTCTTTATCCATTTTTCACTTTCTGCGATGTTGAACTTGTATTGTAAACGAGGTTCTTGTAACCAGAGGCGTCCCAAA
Organism: Stenella coeruleoalba; assembly: GCF_951394435.1. Taxonomy (NCBI): domain Eukaryota; kingdom Metazoa; phylum Chordata; class Mammalia; order Artiodactyla; family Delphinidae; genus Stenella; species Stenella coeruleoalba. The sequence continues at coordinate 202,226 of NW_027646442.1, read as the reverse complement.
CTTTGGGGTGGCTGTGTCTTTTTGATTTTAATTTCCCTAAGCTATAGGACCATAAGTGGAAGTGCCCTAGGTTCTGTTGCTTTGTTTTTTAGATGTTTCAGGAAACACCATACACTTGTCCCAAGTGGTTGTTGGCAATTTACATCCCGCCCATCAGCATAACAAGGCTCCCAGTTCTGCATGGCCTGTCCTGCCTTTCTGGATTTTACACTTTTTTCAGATGGCCCTTTTGACCAGGGAGAAGTGAGACTTCATTGTAGTGCAGATTTCCTTTGCAAGCTTGCTTGGTTGGCCAAAAAGGGCGTATGCGTTTTTTCCTGAATATATTCAGGAAAAAACGCATACGCCCTTTTTGGCCAAGTGCATCATTGTGGACGTTCTGCCTCTTTTCCTATGCTTTCAATGCAATTCCAGTCTACCTCCTGAAATCGGTTTCCTGCAATTCTGCCCCGCTTTCAAGTCCTCTTGGCAGCCTTACTTCAGTCTATTTTTGGACGATAGCTGTCATTTATAACTCTGCAGGTTTGGGAATTATAGTGCCCCTGAGCTCCTTTCTTCAACTCGCTTTCTTGTGACCTGGCCGCAACACCGCAGGATGGCTTCAGGCCCTAATCTGGTTCCGGCACGGCACGCTGAGCCTTTGGTTAATTCCTCTTCCTGGTGGGAAATGAGAGTTCAATTTGCCCGTCCAGACACCTCCAGCTAGTCTCTCATTGGTTCTCACTATTCCTGTTCATCTTCCGCAGAAATTGCAAACTGGGCCAAACAGGAGGTTAAAGGGACTGACTCTCCAGGTCGGGAGAGTGTTAGTAAAGTGTCTGGAATGTTGCACCCGAGTACCAGGGTACGAAAACTGAGACATATTTGAACACGTCTCCCGATCACATGGTTGATCATACTCTAGGTTCCACATGCATGTTTTAGCTGAAGGAAGAATACCTTAAACCTGGGTAGTTGAAACCCGTGGAATGGGTACCATGCAATATGACTTCAAAGGGTCTTCATTTGCTCACCGAACCTCTCCAATCCTATCACTGCTGCGTTTATGCCCCTGTACACATGCTTGATTCTCTTTCGGAGACATAGCAATCCATAGGTTTTAAGATACTTACTAGTCAGGTACATTCTTAGGCGTTTAATATGGGGTGTTGAGTCCATTTCATTGAGCAAGGAGCAGCTCTTGTCTATTCCATATTTGGCTTAAGGAACTTTATCTGTGCTCATTTCAATCTCTGGTTTTATGCAGCACCCCAACTCACCTTTCCCCTTAAGCAAGAATAAGTTGGTTTTCTAAATTTGAGACCCTGTTCTGTTCTGTAATTCAGTTCCTGTGTAGCCAAGTTTCCATTCCGTGTATTACTGATATCTTATGATGTTTCTTTTTCTGTGTGACTTATTTCAGTTAGAATCATCATACCTGAATCCACTCATTGTGCTGCTAAGGGCCTGATGACACAGATTTCATTGCTGAGTGATATTGCTTTGTAAGTAAATACCACAACTTCTTTATCCATTTTTCACTTTCTGCGATGTTGAACTTGTATTGTAAACGAGGTTCTTGTAAACAGAGGCGTCCCAAACTTTGGGGTGGCTGTGTCTTTTTGATTTTAATTTCCCTAAGCTATAGGACCATAAGTGGAAGTGCCCTAGGCTCTGTTGCTTTGTTTTTTAGATGTTTCAGGAAACACCATACACTTCTCCAGAGTGGCTGTTGGCAATTTACATCCCGCCCATCAGCATAAGAAGGCTCCCAGTTCTCCATGGCCTGTAGTGCCTTTATGGATTTTACACTTTTTTCAGATGGCCCTTTTGACCGGGGGGAAGTGAGACTTCATTGTAGTGCAGATTTCCTTTGCAAGCTTGCTTGGTTGGCCAAAAAGGGCGTATGCGTTTTTTCCTGAATATATTCAGGAAAAAACGCATACGCCCTTTTTGGCCAAGTGCATCATTGTGGACGTTCTGCCTCTTTTCCTATGCTTTCAATGCAATTTCAGTCTACCTCCTGAAATCGGTTTCCTGCAATTCTGCCCCGCTTTCAAGTCCTCTTGGCAGCCTTACTTCAGTCTATTTTTGGACGATAGCTGTCATTTATAACTCTGCAGGTTTGTGAATTACAGTGACCCTGAGCTCCTTTCTACAACTCGCTTTCTGTGAGCTCGCCGCAACACCGCAGGATGGCTTCAGGCCCTAATCTGGTTCCGGCACGGCACGCTGAGCCTTTGGTTAATTCCTCTTCCTGGTGGGAAATGAGAGTTAAATTTGCCCGTCCAGATACCTCCAGCTAGTCTCTCATTGGTTCTCGCTATTCCTGTTCATCTTCCGCAGAAATTGCAAACTGGGCCAAACAGGAGGTTAAAGGGACTGACTCTCCAAGTCGGGAGAGTGTTAGTAAAGCGTCTGGAATGTTGCACCCGAGTTCCAGGGTACGAAAACTGAGACATATTTGAACACGTCTCCCGATCACATGGTTGATCATACTCTGGGTTCCACATGCATGTTTTAGCTGAAGGAAGAATACCTTAAACCTGGAGAGTTGAGACCCGTGTAATTGGTACCATGCAATATGACTTCAAAGGGTCTTCATTTGCTCACGAACCTCTCCAATCCTATCACTGCTGCATTTATGCCCCTGTACACATGCTTGATTCTCTTTCGGAGACATAGCAATCCATAGGTTTTAAGATACTTACTAGACAGGTACATTCTTAGGCGTTTAATATGCGGTGTTGAGTCCATTTCGTTGAGCAAGGAGTAGCTCTTGTCTATTCCATATTTGGCTTAAGGAACTTTATCTGTGCTCATTTCAATCTCTGGTTTTATGCAGCACCCCAACTCACCTTTACCCTTAAGCAAGAATAAGTTGGTTTTCTAAATTTGAGACCCTGTTCTGTTCTGTAATTCAGTTCCTGTGTAGCCAAGTTTACATTCCGTGTATTACTGATATCTTATGATGTTTCTTTTTCTGTGTGACTTATTTCAGTTAGAATCATCATACCTGAATCCACTCATTGTGCTGCTAAGGGCCTGATGACACAGATTTCATTGCTGAGTGATATTGCTTTGTAAGTAAATACCACAACTTCTTTATCCATTTTTCACTTTCTGCGATGTTGAACTTGTACTGTAAACGAGGTTCTTGTAAACAGAGGCGTCCCAAACTTTGGGGTGGCTGTGTCTTTTTGATTTTAATTTCCCTAAGCTATAGGACCATAAGTTGCATTGCCCTAGGCTCTGTTGCTTTGTTTTTTAGATGTTTCAGGAAACACCATACACTTCTCCCAAGTGTCTGTTGACAATTTACATCCCACCCATCAGCATAACAAGGCTCCCAGTTCTCCATGGCCTGTCCTGCCTTTCTGGATTTTACACTTTTTTCAGATGGCCCTTTTGACCGGGGGGAAGTGAGACTTCATTGTAGTGCAGATTTCCTTTGCAAGCTTGCTTGGTTGGCCAAAAAGGGCGTATGCGTTTTTTCCTGAATATATTCAGGAAAAAATGCATACGCTCTTTTTGGCCAAGTGCATCATTGTGGACGTTCTGCCTCTTTTCCTATGCTTTCAATGCAATTCCAGTCTACCTCCTGAAATCGGTTTCCTGCAATTCTGCCCCGCTTTCAAGTCCTCTTGGCAGCCTTACTTCAGTCTATTTTTGGACGATAGCTGTCATTTATAACTCTGCAGGTTTGTGAATTACAGTGCCCCTGAGCTCCTTTCTTCAACTCGCTTTCTTTTGAGCTGGCCGCAACACCGCAGGATGGCTTCAGGCCCTAATCTGGTTCCGGTACGGCACGCTGAGCCTTTGGTTATTTCCTCTTCCTGGTGGGAAATGAGAGTTAAATTTGCCCGTCCAGACACCTCCAGCTAGCCTCTCATTGGTTCTCGCTATTCCTGTTCATCTTCCGCAGAAATTGCAAACTGGGCCAAACAGGAGGTTAAAGGCGCTGACTCTCCAAGTGGGGAGAGTGTTAGTAAAGCGTCTGGAATGTTGCACCCGAGTACCAGGGTACGAAAACTGAGACATATTTGAACACGTCTCCCGATCACATGGTTGATCATACTCTAGGTTCCACATGCATGTTTTAGCTGAAGGAAGAATACCTTAAACCTGGGTAGTTGAAACCCGTGGAATGGGAACCATGCAATATGACTTCAAAGGGTCTTCATTTGCTCACCGAACCTCTCCAATCCTATCACTGCTGCGTTTATGCCCCTGTACACATGCTTGATTCTCTTTCGGAGACATAGCAATCTATAGGTTTTAAGATACTTACTAGTCAGGTACATTCTTAGGCGTTTAATATGGGGTGTTGAGTCCATTTCATTGAGCAAGGAGTAGCTCTTGTCTATTCCATATTTGGCTTAAGGACCTTTATCTGTGCTCATTTCAATCTCTGGTTTTATGCAGCACCCCAACTCACCTTTACCCTTAAGCAAGAATAAGTTGGTTTTCTAAATTTGAGACCCTGTTCTGTTCTGTAATTCAGTTCCTGTGTAGCCAAGTTTACATTCCGTGTATTACTGATATCTTATGATGTTTCTTTTTCTGTGTGACTTATTTCAGTTAGAATCATCATACCTGAATCCACTCATTGTGCTGCTAAGGGCCTGATGACACAGATTTCATTGCTGAGTGATATTGCTTTGTAAGTAAATACCACAACTTCTTTATCCATTTTTCACTTTCTGCCATGTTGAACTTGTACTGTACACGAGGTTCTTGTAAACAGAGCCGTTCCAAACTTTGGGGTGGCTGTGTCTTTTTGATTTTAATTTCCCTAAGCCTAGGACCATAAGTGGAAGTGCCCTAGGTTCTGTTGCTTTGTTTTTTAGATGTTTCAGGAAACACCATACACTTCTCCCGAGTGGTTGTTGGCAATTTACATCCCGCCCATCAGCATAACAAGGCTCCCAGTTCTCCATGGCCTGTCCTGCCTTTCTGGATTTTACACTTTTTTCAGATGGCCCTTTTGACCGGGGGGAAGTGAGACTTCATTGTAGTGCAGATTTCCTTTGCAAGCTTGCTTGGTTGGCCAAAAAGGGCGTATGCGTTTTTTCCTGAATATATTCAGGAAAAAACGCATACGCACTTTTTGGCCAAGTGCATCATTGTGGACGTTCTGCCTCTTTTCCTATGCTTTCAATGCAATTCCAGTCTACCTCCTGAAATCGGTTTCCTGCAATTCTGCCCCGCTTTCAAGTCCTCTTGGCAGCCTTACTTCAGTATATTTTTGGACGATAGCTGTCATTTATAACTCTGCAGGTTTGTGAATTACAGTGCCCCTGAGCTCCTTTCTTCAACTCGCTTTCTTTTGAGCTGGCCGCAACACCGCAGGATGGCTTCAGGCCCTAATCTGGTTCCGGCACGGCACACTGAGCCTTTGGTTAATTCCTCTTCCTGGTGGGAAATGAGAGTTAAATTTGCCCGTCCAGACACCTCCAACTAGCCTCATTGGTTCTCGCTATTCCTGTTCATCTTCCGCAGGAATTGCAAACTGGACCAAACAGGAGGTTAAAGGGACTGACTCTCCAAGTCGGGAGAGTGTTAGTAAAGCGTCTGGAATGTTGCACCCGAGTACCAGGGTATGAAAACTGAGACATATTTGAACACGTCTCCCGATCACATGGTTGATCATACTCTAGGTTCCACATGCATGTTTTAGCTGAAGGAAGAATACCTTAAACCTGGTTACTTGAAACCCGTGGAATGGGTACCATGCAATATGACTTCAAAGGGTCTTCATTTGCTCACCAAACCTCTCCAATCCTATCACTGCTGCGTTTATGCCCCTGTACACATGCTTGATTCTCTTTCGGAGACATAGCGATCCATAGGTTTTAAGATACTTACTAGTCAGGTACATTCTTAGGCGTTTAATATGCGGTGTTGAGTCCATTTCGTTGAGCAAGGAGTAGCTCTTGTCTATTCCATATTTGACTTAAGGAACTTTATCTGTGCTCATTTCAATCTCTGGTTTTATGCAGCACCCCAACTCACCTTTCCCCTTAAGCAAGCATAAGTTGGTTTTCTAAATTTGAGACCCTGTTCTGTTCTGTAATTCAGTTCCTGTGTAGCCAAGTTTACATTCCGTGTATTACTGATATCTTATGATGTTTCTTTTTCTGTGTGACTTATTTCAGTTAGAATCATCATACCTAAATCCACTTATTGTGCTGCTAAGTGCCTGATGACACAGATTTCATTGCTGAGTGATATTGCTTTGTAAGTAAATACCACAACTTCTTTATCCATTTTTCACTTTCTGCGATGTTGAACTTGTACTGAAAACGAGGTTCTTGTAAACAGAGGCGTCCCAAACTTTGGGGTGGCTGTGTCTTTTTGATTTTAATTTCCCTAAGCTATAGGACTATAAGTGGAAGTGCCCTAGGTTCTGTTGCTTTGTTTTTTAGATGTTTCAGGAAACACCATACACTTCTCCCGAGTGGTTGTTGGCAATTTACATCCCGCCCATCAGCATAACAAGGCTCCCAGTTCTCCATGGCCTGTCCTGCCTTTCTGGATTTTACACTTTTTTCAGATGGCCCTTTTGACCGGGGGGAAGTGAGACTTCATTGTAGTGCAGATTTCCTTTGCAAGCTTGCTTGGTTGGCCAAAAAGGGCGTATGCGTTTTTTCCTGAATATATTCAGGAAAAAACGCATACGCCCTTTTTGGCCAAGTGCATCATTGTGGACGTTCTGCCTCTTTTCCTATGCTTTCAATGCAATTCCAGTCTACCTCCTGAAATCGGTTTCCTGCAATTCTGCCCCGCTTTCAAGTCCTCTTGGCAGCCTTACTTCAGTCTATTTTTGGACGATAGCTGTCATTTATAACTCTGCAGGTTTGTGAATTATAGTGCCCCTGAGCTCCTTTCTTCAACTCGCTTTCTTGTGACCTGGCCGCAACACCGCAGGATGGCTTCAGGCCCTAATCTGGTTCCGGCACGGCACGCTGAGCCTTTGGTTAATTCCTCTTCCTGGTGGGAAATGAGAGTTCAATTTGCCCGTTCAGACACCTCCAGCTAGTCTCTCATTGGTTCTCGCTATTCCTGTTCATCTTCCGCAGAAATTGCAAACTGGGCCAAACAGGAGGTTAAAGGGACTGACTCTCCAGGTCGGGAGAGTGTTAGTAAAGTGTCTGGAATGTTGCACCCGAGTACCAGGGTACGAAAACTGAGACATATTTGAACACGTCTCCCGATCACATGGTTGATCATACTCTAGGTTCCACATGCATGTTTTAGCTGAAGGAAGAATACCTTAAACCTGGGTAGTTGAAACCCGTGGAATGGGTACCATGCAATATGACTTCAAAGGGTCTTCATTTGCTCACCGAACCTCTCCAATCCTATCACTGCTGCGTTTATGCCCCTGTACACATGCTTGATTCTCTTTCGGAGACATAGCAATCCATAGGTTTTAAGATACTTACTAGTCAGGTACATTCTTAGGCGTTTAATATGGGGTGTTGAGTCCATTTCATTGAGCAAGGAGCAGCTCTTGTCTATTCCATATTTGGCTTAAGGAACTTTATCTGTGCTCATTTCAATCTCTGGTTTTATGCAGCACCCCGCTCACCTTTCCCCTTAAGCAAGAATAAGTTGGTTTTCTAAATTTGAGACCCTGTTCTGTTCTGTAATTCAGTTCCTGTGTAGCCAAGTTTCCATTCCGTGTATTACTGATATCTTATGATGTTTCTTTTTCTGTGTGACTTATTTCAGTTAGAATCATCATACCTGAATCCACTCATTGTGCTGCTAAGGGCCTGATGACACAGATTTCATTGCTGAGTGATATTGCTTTGTAAGTAAATACCACAACTTCTTTATCCATTTTTCACTTTCTGCGATGTTGAACTTGTATTGTAAACGAGGTTCTTGTAAACAGAGGCGTCCCAAACTTTGGGGTGGCTGTGTCTTTTTGATTTTAATTTCCCTAAGCTATAGGACCATAAGTGGAAGTGCCCTAGGCTCTGTTGCTTTGTTTTTTAGATGTTTCAGGAAACACCATACACTTCTCCAGAGTGGCTGTTGGCAATTTACATCCCGCCCATCAGCATAAGAAGGCTCCCAGTTCTCCATGGCCTGTAGTGCCTTTATGGATTTTACACTTTTTTCAGATGGCCCTTTTGACCGGGGGGAAGTGAGACTTCATTGTAGTGCAGATTTCCTTTGCAAGCTTGCTTGGTTGGCCAAAAAGGGCGTATGCGTTTTTTCCTGAATATATTCAGGAAAAAACGCATACGCCCTTTTTGGCCAAGTGCATCATTGTGGACGTTCTGCCTCTTTTCCTATGCTTTCAATGCAATTTCAGTCTACCTCCTGAAATCGGTTTCCTGCAATTCTGCCCCGCTTTCAAGTCCTCTTGGCAGCCTTACTTCAGTCTATTTTTGGACGATAGCTGTCATTTATAACTCTGCAGGTTTGTGAATTACAGTGACCCTGAGCTCCTTTCTACAACTCGCTTTCTGTGAGCTCGCCGCAACACCGCAGGATGGCTTCAGGCCCTAATCTGGTTCCGGCACGGCACGCTGAGCCTTTGGTTAATTCCTCTTCCTGGTGGGAAATGAGAGTTAAATTTGCCCGTCCAGATACCTCCAGCTAGTCTCTCATTGGTTCTCGCTATTCCTGTTCATCTTCCGCAGAAATTGCAAACTGGGCCAAACAGGAGGTTAAAGGGACTGACTCTCCAAGTCGGGAGAGTGTTAGTAAAGCGTCTGGAATGTTGCACCCGAGTACCAGGGTACGAAAACTGAGACATATTTGAACACGTCTCCCGATCACATGGTTGATCATACTCTGGGTTCCACATGCATGTTTTAGCTGAAGGAAGAATACCTTAAACCTGGAGAGTTGAGACCCGTGTAATTGGTACCATGCAATATGACTTCAAAGGGTCTTCATTTGCTCACGAACCTCTCCAATCCTATCACTGCTGCATTTATGCCCCTGTACACATGCTTGATTCTCTTTCGGAGACATAGCAATCCATAGGTTTTAAGATACTTACTAGACAGGTACATTCTTAGGCGTTTAATATGCGGTGTTGAGTCCATTTCGTTGAGCAAGGAGTAGCTCTTGTCTATTCCATATTTGGCTTAAGGAACTTTATCTGTGCTCATTTCAATCTCTGGTTTTATGCAGCACCCCAACTCACCTTTACCCTTAAGCAAGAATAAGTTGGTTTTCTAAATTTGAGACCCTGTTCTGTTCTGTAATTCAGTTCCTGTGTAGCCAAGTTTACATTCCGTGTATTACTGATATCTTATGATGTTTCTTTTTCTGTGTGACTTATTTCAGTTAGAATCATCATACCTGAATCCACTCATTGTGCTGCTAAGGGCCTGATGACACAGATTTCATTGCTGAGTGATATTGCTTTGTAAGTAAATACCACAACTTCTTTATCCATTTTTCACTTTCTGCGATGTTGAACTTGTACTGTAAACGAGGTTCTTGTAAACAGAGGCGTCCCAAACTTTGGGGTGGCTGTGTCTTTTTGATTTTAATTTCCCTAAGCTATAGGACCATAAGTTGCATTGCCCTAGGCTCTGTTGCTTTGTTTTTTAGATGTTTCAGGAAACACCATACACTTCTCCCAAGTGTCTGTTGACAATTTACATCCCACCCATCAGCATAACAAGGCTCCCAGTTCTCCATGGCCTGTCCTGCCTTTCTGGATTTTACACTTTTTTCAGATGGCCCTTTTGACCGGGGGGAAGTGAGACTTCATTGTAGTGCAGATTTCCTTTGCAAGCTTGCTTGGTTGGCCAAAAAGGGCGTATGCGTTTTTTCCTGAATATATTCAGGAAAAAATGCATACGCTCTTTTTGGCCAAGTGCATCATTGTGGACGTTCTGCCTCTTTTCCTATGCTTTCAATGCAATTCCAGTCTACCTCCTGAAATCGGTTTCCTGCAATTCTGCCCCGCTTTCAAGTCCTCTTGGCAGCCTTACTTCAGTCTATTTTTGGACGATAGCTGTCATTTATAACTCTGCAGGTTTGTGAATTACAGTGCCCCTGAGCTCCTTTCTTCAACTCGCTTTCTTTTGAGCTGGCCGCAACACCGCAGGATGTCTTCAGGCCCTAATCTTGTTCTGGCACGGCACGCTGAGCCTTTGGTTAATTCCTCTTCCTGGTGGGAAATGAGAGTTAAATTTGCCCGTCCAGACACCTCCAGCTAGTCTCTCATTGGTTCTCGCTATTCCTGTTCATCTTCCGCAGAAATTGCAAACGGGGCCAAACAGGAGGTTAAAGGTGCTGACTCTCCAAGTCGGGAGAGTGTTAGTAAAGCATCTGGAATGTTGCACCCGAGTACCAGGGGAGGAAAACTGAGACATATTTGTACACGTCTCCTGATCACATGGTTGATCATACTCTAGGTTCCACATGCATGTTTTAGCTGAAGGAAGAATACCTTAAACCTGGGTATTTGAAACCCGTGGAATGGGTACCATGCAATATGACTTCAAAGGGTCTTCATTTGCTCACCGAACCTCTCCAGTCCTATAACTGCTGCGTTTATGCCCCTGTACACATGCTTGATTCTCTTTCGGAGACATAGCAATCCATAGGTTTTAAGATACTTACTAGTCAGGTACATTCTTAGGCGTTTAATATGCGGTGTTGAGTCCATTTCGTTGAGCAAGGACTAGCTCTTGTCTATTCCATATTTGGCTTAAGGAACTTTATCTGTGCTCATTTCAGTCTCTGGTTTTATGCAGCACCCCAACTCACCTTTCCCCTTAAGCAAGCATAAGTTGGTTTTCTAAATTTGAGACACTGTTCTGTTCTGTAATTCAGTTCCGTGTAGCGAAGTTTACATTCCGTGTATTACTGATATCTTATGATGTTTCTTTTTCTGTGTGACTTATTTCAGTTAGAATCATCATACCTGAATCCACTCATTGTGCTGCTAAGAGCCTGATGACATAGATTTCATTGTTGAGTGATATTGCTTTGTAAGTAAATACCACAACTTCTTTATCCATTTTTCACTTTCTGCGATGTTGAACTTGTACTGAAAACCAGGTTCTTGTAAACAGAGCCGTCCCAAACTTTGGGGTGGCTGTGTCTTTTTTATTTTAATTTCCCTAAGCTATAGGACCATAAGTGGAAGTGCCCTAGGCTCTGTTGCTTTGTTTTTTCGATGTTTCAGGAAACACCATACACTTCTCCCGAGTGTCTGTTGGCAATTTACATCCCGCCCATCAGCATAACAAGGCTCCCAGTTCTCCATGGCCTGTCCTGCCTTTCTGGATTTTACACTTTTTTCAGATGGCCCTTTTGACCGGGGGGAAGTGAGACTTCATTGTAGTGCAGATGTCCTTTGCAAGCTTGCTTGGTTGGCCAAAAAGGTCGTATGCGTTTTTTCCTGAATATATTCAGGAAAAAACGCATACGCCCTTTTTGGCCAAGTGCATCATTGTGGACGTTCTGCCTCTTTTCCTATGCTTTCAATGCAATTCCAGTCTACCTCCTGAAATCGGCTTCCTGCAATTCTGCCCCGCTTTCAAGTCCTCTTGGCAGCCTTACTTCAGTCTATTTTTGGACGATAGCTATCATTTATAACTCTGCAGGTTTGTGAGTTACAGTGCCCCTGAGCTCCTTTCTTCAACTCGTTTTCTTGTGAGCTGGCTGCAACACCGCTGGATGGCTTCAGGCCCTAATCGGGTTCCGGCACGGCATGCTGAGCCTTTGGTTATTTCCTCTTTCTGGTGGGAAATGAGAGTTAAATTTGCCCGTCCAGACACCTCCAGCTAGTCTCTCATTGGTTTTCCCTATTCCTGTTCATCTTCCGCAGAAATTGCAAACGGGGCCAAACAGGAGGTTAAAGGTGCTGACTCTCCAAGTGGGGAGAGTGTTAGTAAACCCTCTGGAATGTCGCACCCGAGTACCAGGGGAGGAAAACTGAGACATATTTGAACATGTCTCCCGTTCACACGGTTGATCATACTCTGGGTTCCACATGCATGTTTTAGCTGAAGGAAGAATACCTTAAACCTGGAGAGTTGAGACCCGTGTAATGGGTACCATGCAATATGACTTCAAAGGGTCTTCATTTGCTCACCGAACCTCTCCAATCCTATCACTGCTGCGTTTATGCCCCTGTACACACGATTGATTCTCTTTTGGAGACATAGCAATCCATAGGTTTTAAGATACTTACTAGTCAGGTACATTCTTAGGCGTTTAATATGGGGTATTGAGTCCATTTCGTTGAGCAAGGAGTAGCTCTTGTCTATTCCATATTTGACTTAAGGAACTTTATCTGTGCTCATTTCAATCTCTGGTTTTATGCAGCACCCCAACTCACCTTCTCCCTTAAGCAAGCGTAAGTTGGTTTTCTAAACTTGAGACACTGTTCTGTTTTGTAATTCAGTTCATGTGTAGCCAAGTTCACATTCTGTGTATTAGTGATACCTTATGATGTTTCTTTTCTGTGTGACTTATTTCAGTTCGAATCATCATACCTGAATCCACTCATTATGCTGCTATGGGCCTGATGACATAGATTTCATTGCTGAGTGATATTGCATTGTACGTAAGTACCACAAGTTCTTTATCCATTTTTCACTTTCTGCGATATTGAACTTGTACTGTAAACGAGGTTCTTGTAAACAGAGCCGTCCCAAACTTTGGGGTGGCTGTGTCTTTTTGATTTTAATTTCCCTAAGCTATAGGACCATAAGTGGAAGTGCCCTAGGTTCTGTTGCTTTGTTTTTTAGATGTTTCAGGAAACACCATACACTTCTCCAGAGTGGCTGTTGGCAATTTACATCCCGCCCATCAGCATAAGAAGGCTCCCAGTTCTCCATGGCCTGTCGTGCCTTTATGGATTTTACACTTTTTTCAGATGGCCCTTTTGACCAGGTGGAAATGAGACTTCATTGTAGTGCAGATTTCCTTTGCAAGCTTGCTTGGTTGGCCAAAAAGTGCGTATGCGTTTTTTCCTGAATATATTCAGGAAAAAACACATACGCCCTTTTTGGCCAAGTGCATCATTGTCGAGTTTCTGACTCTCTTCATATGCTTTCAATGCAATTCCAGTCTACCTCCTGAAATCGGTTTCCTGCAATTCTGCCTTGCTTTCAATGCCTCTTCATAGCCTTACCTCAATATATTTTTTAAAAATAGTTGGCCTTTATAACTCTGCAGGTTTTTGAATTGCAGTGGCCCTTAGCTCCATTTTTTAGCTCTTATTTTTGTGGTATTGCCCCATAACCACAGGATTCCTTGAAGCCCTATTTTTCTTCTGGGGCACCTGCTGTGCCTTTGGTTAATTCTTCTTACTGATGTGATATTAGAGTGACATGTGCCCATTGAAACCGCTACAGCTAGTTTCTCACTGGTTCCCCCTATTCCCATTCATCCTCTGCACTAACTGCAGACTGTGCGATACCAGAACTTAAAGGCATTGACTCCATGTGGGGATGTTGTTAGTAAAGCGGCTGGAATGTCGATCCGGAGCCCCAGGAGAGGAAAAATGAGGTGCGTTTTAGAAACCTTTCCCGATCATATGGTATACCAGTCGCTGGGTTTCCCAAGCATGGTTTAGCTGTAGGAAGATTCCCTTCAACCTGGAGTGTTGGGACCCTTGGACTGAGTAGCATGAAGTATTGCATTAAACTTTCGGCAGTTGCTCACCAAAGCTCACCAATCCTGTCAGCCCCAAGTGTCCAGCCTTATGTCTTATCCAGCTGTGGGTTTATATGTGGTCAATCCAGGTTGCATCACAGCCCCTGAGCGAATTTTGTAAGAATTTTTCTCTCTTTCATTGTTTCAGCGTTTTGTTTTTAAAATTTATTTCTATAATGGGGTTTAGCTCCTTTTCACTGCTGTGTTTGTGCCGCTCTGCACACACTTGATTCCCTTATGGAGATATATCAATACATGGGTTTTAAGATTCTTATTCCTCAGATATATTTCTCTGCGGTGTATAGGGTGTGTTGAGGCCTGTTCATTGAGCAAGGTGTAGATCTTGTCTAATACCTATTTGGTTTATTGAACGGTATCTGTGCTAATTTCAAACTCTGGTTTTATGCATCACCCCACCTCTCCTTTCCCCTTAAGCTGACATAAGTGTGTTTTCTAAATGTGAGACACTGTTCTGTTCTGTAATTCATTTCTTGTGCAGCCATATTTACCCTCCCTCTATAAGTGATATCTTATGATATGTTTCTTTTTCTGTTTGACTTATTTCAAGTAGTATTATCGGACCTAAATCCACTCTTTATCCTTCTACTAGCCTTATTACATTGATTTCATGGTGAAGAGATATTCCATTGTACATAAGTACCACATCTTCTTTATCCATTGTTCTCTTTCCTGGGATATTTAAGGTGTACTGAAGTTGAGGTTCTTGTAAACAGAGTAGCCCTAAACTGTGGTGTGCTTGTGTCTTGTTGATTTTTAGACTTCCCTAGATATACTCCCATGATTGGAAGTGTCCTATGCTCTGTAGCTCTGTTTTTTAGATGATTTAGGAACCACCATACACTTCTCCAGAGTGGCTCTTGGCAGTTCACACACTGCCCATCAGCGTATAAAGGCTCCCTGTTCTCCATGGCCTGTCCTGCATTTCTGGTTTTTACAATTTTTTAGGATGGCCCTTTTGACCGGTGGGAAGTGAGACTTCTTTGTTGTGCACATTTGCATTGCTTGCTTGCTTCGTTGCCCATAAAGTGCGTATGCGTTTTTTCCTGGATATAATCAGGAAAAAACGCATACGCCCTTTTGGGCCAACTGCATCATTGTCGAAATTCTGCCGCTTTTCATGTGCGTTAAAGACGAGTCCAATCTATCTCTTGAAATCTGTTTCTTGCAATTCTGTCTTGCATTCAGATCCTCTTCTTTGCCTTACCTCAACATATTTTTGGACGTTAGTTTTCATTTATAACTCTGCAGGTTTGTGAATTGCAGTGACCCTGAGCTCCATTTTTTAAGTTGCTCTTTTGTGAGCTGGCCTCAAACCCGCAGGATTGCTTCAGGCCCTATTTTGGCTCCGGCGAGGCAGGCTGAGCCTTTCTTTAATTCTTATTCTTAATGGGAAATTAGAGTGATATGTGCCCGTCCAAACCCCTACAACTCTTCTCTCATTGGTTCCCCCTCTTCCCGTTCATCCTCCTCACAATTTGCAAAATGTGTGAAACAGAAGTTTAAATGTGCTGATTCTCCAAGTGGGGAGATTCTAAGTAGTGTGGCTGGAATGGTGAACAGGAGCACCAGGAGAGGATAAATGAGGTGCATTTTAGACACATCTCCCGATCACATGGTGTACAGTCCTCTGGGTTTTCCATGCATGTTTTAGCTGTAGGAAGATCCCTTGAACCTGCAGATTTGGGACCCATTGAATGGGTACCAGGTAGTATTACTTTAAAGGGTGTACATTTCCTCACCCAACCTCACATTTCTCTTAGCGCAAACAGTTTCCAGCCTTATGTCTCATCCTGCTGTGGGTCTAGATGTGTTCAATCCATGTTGCATCACCGTCCCTGAGGAAAAGTTGTAAGAGGTTTTCTCTGTCTCTCTGTCGTTTATTTTTTTCAATTTATTACTATATTGGTTACAGCTGATTTTCAAAGCTCTGTTTCTTGCTGCTGTACATCCACTTGATTCGCGTACAGAGAGACATCAATAAATTCTTTTTCAGATTCTTACCAGTCGTATATATTCTTTTCCGGTGACTTGAGTGTGCTGAGTGCAGTTCTTTTAGCTACCGTGTAGGCCTTGTTGATTATCAGTTTGGTATTTGGAATGGTATCTTTGCTAATTTCAACCTCCTGGATGATGCCTCACCCCTCCCCACCTTTCCCGTTTAGCAGCCTTATGCGTGTTTTCTACATATTTGACTATGTTTTTGTTTTGTAATTTATTTCATGTGTAGCCATTTTGGATTCCACCTTTAAGTGATATCTTATGATATGTGTCTTTTTCTTTTTGAATTCTGTCACTTAGAATGATCATACGTAACTCCTCCGGAGTCGTTACAACTGGCCATATTTCATTGATTTCCAGGCTGAATAATATTCCACTCTACCTAAGTACCACATCTCTATCCATTTTTTCCCTCCAGAGACATTTAAGTTATATCCTAGTCGAGGATCTTTTAAACAGAGAGGGGGTAAACATTGGGGTGCCTGTGTCCTCTCGATTTTTGTTTTTCCCAAGATATACGCCCATGAGTGCAAGTGCTCTATGCTCTGTAGCTCATTTTTTAGATGCTTTAGTAAACACAATACACTTCTCCAGAATGGCCGTTGGCAATATACATTTCCACTATAAGTCTCACAGGGCTCCCTCTTCTCGTTGCCCTGTCCTGCATTTCTGTTGTTTACGCTTTATGAGGATGGCTCTTCTGACTGATGCGAAGTGATAACTTTTGTAGTATTGACTTCCAGTGCCCACCTGTTTGGTTGGCTAAAAAAGTGTATGCCCTTTTCTTGAATATATACAGAAAAGAACGCATACACCCTTTTTGGCCAACTGCAATGTTGGCAATGTTCAGCTCCTTTTCTTGTGCTTAATGGCGAGTCCTTTCTACCTCCTCAAATCCCTTTCCTGCCATTCTCCCTTGCTTACAAGTCCTTTTCTCTGACTTTCCTCAAGACATTTTTCAGTGATGGATATTTTCAACTCTGCAGTTTTGTGAATTTTACTGCCCCTGAGTTCCATTGTTCAACTCGTGTTTATGGGAACTGGCCACAAAGCAGCAGGATTTCCTCAAGCCCTATACTGTTTCCATGGGCAACCCTAGCCTTTGGTCAATTCGTCTTCCTGATTGGAAATTAGAGTGACATGTGCCTGTCTGAACACCTAGGACTTGTCTCTCATTGTTCCTCATCCTTCCGCTTCATCCTCTGGACAAATTCCAAACTGTACGCAACAGGATGTTGACAGTGTTGACATCTCCAAGTGGGGAGACTGTTAGTAAAGACGCTGGAGGGGTGAACCCGAGCACCAGGAGATGAGGAGATGAGATGCCTTTTCCAAACTCTTCCCGATCAGACGGTATACCATCCTCTGGGTGTGACAGACATGTTTTAGCAGTAGGAAGAGTCCCATTCATGTAAGGAGAACACCAGGGCTTTTTCAAAATCAGTGTCTCCCCGAAACCCAAACTGGGGAATTTTTTAAGCTACGGCTACACATATGTTCATTAAGGGCCTTGGGAAGTAGGCAGAGTCCAAACTTTAGATGATTGAAGTCTTCAGGGTCAGAAGCACTCACCACCAGCTTCCCTTAGGCTACACTTTAACTGTCATTGATAGATGATGTCAATAAAAATATCTATTCTTTTTCAGATTATTTCCCCTTATAGGTTATTGCAAAATGTTGAGTGTAGTTCCCTGTGCTATACAGTAGTTCCTTGTTGATGATCTATTTTATACATAGCAGTGTGTATGTGTTCATTCCAAACTGTTAATTTATCCCTCCTCCCACCTTTCCCCTTTGGTAATAATAAATTATAAGATTTTATACTTCTCAGAAATGGGGGAGCTGAAAGAGAGGTATCATTTTCAATGGAAAAGCATTTAAAACAAGATTGAAGGTTTAACCAAGATTATTAGCTGTACATCCTTGGAAAGAAATCACTTCGTTTCTCTAATATTGACCTGACAAATAAGACAAACCTTTTCACTGAACTTGCTTATAAAAAGTGATGGAAATATCAAATGGAAGTGTTAAAAACATCTTATTTTACCCGAGCCTTATACACTGTTCTATGTTAACTACAGTTTGGCTCACACATCTGTTCATTGAGGTTACAATAGTCTCAATTTCTGTTACTGATCCTCCAGAGTGGACCCCAACAAGTGTCCCCCTGCCCAGTGTCATTGGGGCCAACAGATCGAGACTGAGTTTGGTTCACAAGCAAAGGAAACTTTATATTTTGATCAGAGAATGGAGAGGTGAGAGCATGCACTACCCCGTGGGCTGTGGGCTGGGCTGCTGTGTAGAGATCCTGTCAGAGTCAGTGGGAGGGAGGGAGGCGGCGGAGCTCTCGAGGGCTGGGTTGGCTGTAGCTCAGGCTCTATATCGTGGAGTCTGCACTGGGCCCCAGGAGCTGAGGTGTCGACCCAGCCATTCTGCACTAGGAAATCTGGTCTGAAGTGCCGGGTGTGGAACCTCTGCATGCGGGACCCTAGGAGCACGTGAAATTAGACAAAGCACAAAGGATAAAAAAGGTTAGACTTGACTTTATTGCCCAGATTCTATTTTTATCTCCCAGGGATTTTTAATGGGCTTTGCTGGGGACAAACCCCTCCTCTGCCTTTTGTCCCGTTCCTCATTCTTGGAGTGCTGAGGGTGCAGACCCTTCTTCTGTAACTGCTGAGTGCTGAGTTGGGAGCCCTCATACCCTGGGGCGAGGGTCAGAGCTTCTCCCCAGCAGCCTCCCGGTGACGTTGATTGTCCCCAGGACCCCTGCCTCCCTGCTCGTCCACCTGAGCACCAGCATTGGAAGTGTTATAGATTCTAATGACCTTTAAGGGTCCAGGAAAGAGATGTGCAGAGACGCTGTGGGGGCCGGTTTCACCCCGCCCCACATTTGTTCGGCCACCTTAGGCTGACCGTCTCTGCCAGCCTAGATGCTCTGACCAGTAGTCTGCGCTTTCTTCAGTTAGGCCCCTGAATTAACGTACAAACAGCACCAGGTGTCAGAGCCCTGCCCGCTCAACTCCCAGACAGTCCAGGGTCAGTTGTGATCAAGGACCATGATGGCTACTGAGTCAACAGCCTTTTGAAGTAAACAGGA
This sequence comes from Stenella coeruleoalba, assembly GCF_951394435.1. Lineage (NCBI taxonomy): Eukaryota > Metazoa > Chordata > Mammalia > Artiodactyla > Delphinidae > Stenella > Stenella coeruleoalba. Next base: position 183,475 of record NW_027646442.1, on the reverse strand, counting down.
GTCCAGCCGGTCTTATTGGCCACCATCATCATGGTGTCTGTAGGCTTTTCTATGGTGACAGTGTGGTATACTGTTCCCCCGCCAAGATTATTAGCTCCCCTCTGGGTGCAGTAAGTCCTGCAAGCAGTAGTCTACTCTTTTGGGACACACTCTTGTTGTTTTATGAGAGAAACTCCAGGTCAAGTGATGTTCACACGAGTCGTCATGGTGCCCTGGTGCCCCCGGTTATCTCTCTGGATGTTGGAGTTGGAGGGCCTCCTCACTCGAGGTCGGTGTGCCCACGGAGCGAACCCTGCAACTTCAGGGCATGGTTGGTGGTTAGGATCACCACGTGGGGTCCTTTTCCCTTAGGAGGGAGGTGGCCTTTTGGGCTGCTGATTTCCAGGTTTTTAGATACCGCCAGTATCTTGGCCAGATGTGGCAGTGGGCCAAGCCCCTTAGTGACCGTAGTTTATCCTACCTGGATGGCATTCTTGCATTGTTCCATTTCAAGTGGTCCCAGTTTTTGCACTAATTCTCCAATGGCGATTCACCTTTCACCGGGAATGTAAAGGTCAAAGGGTTTAGCTAAATTAGGGAGTTCCAGGGCAAGGGTCTGAATTGACTGCTCTTTCCATTCTTGAAAGGCCACTTCTGGATTCTATTCAAAAGGATCATCATCTTTTCCTTTCAGTGTTTCATATAGAGGCCCAGCTAGTAGACTGTAGCTAGGGATCCAGAAGCAGCAAACCCTGGCCTCCCCAGGAACCCCTAAGCTGTCTTCTAGTTTTAGAAAGGGGTAAGGCTGAAAATGGTTTCTTCCCTTTCCTGGGATGGGCTTCTCTGACCTTCTGTGAGAATGAAGCCCAGGCAGGTCACCGCAGTGTGTGATATTTGAGCTTTTTCTTGGACAACTTCTATCCTTTATTGGCTTGGTAGTTCAGAGGCCTCCTTAGTAGGGCTGGTGATCAGAATGTCGTCTGCATATTGAAGGAGGGTTTCCTTTTCCAGAGGTAGAACTTTTAGGTCTTTAGCTAAGCTTTCCCCAAAGATGGTGTGGGAATTTTTGCACCCTTGGGGCCAGACGGCCCGGAAGTATTGTTTTAGTTGTATGTTGAGTCCTGCCACTCACAAGCCAAAATTTCTTGTGACTCTGGGACTAATGGAATACAAAAGAAGGCATCATTGAAGACTAATACAGAATACCATGTCCTGGTGGTTGGTAGAATGACCAGCAGGGTGTAGGAATTAGGAGCAACTGGAGGTATATCCTCGGTGGCTTCACTGACTGTCCTGACATCCTTTACCAGGTCCCCAGCAGCCCATGGGGCTCTCGTGGTCAGACCAATCCCAGAATATGGAGCTCACCTGGGCAGGTACCCCACCCCCACCCCAGCCCACGGGGCTCTCGTGGTCAGGCCCCTCCCAGGATACAGAGCTACCCTTGCAGGTACCGTGGCAGGGCTGGGCACACAGGAACCGTGCACATAGCCCTCATTGCAGAGCACCCCCAGCTCACCTGTCGCTCAGAGCTGACACAGAGCACCTCAGAGCAGGACTTGAACTAACAAACAGCAGCTGCGACAGGTCTGTGACCCTGGGCATCACTCCGTGAGGCCTCCCTCCACCTGGTCTTCCAGAGACTTCCACTGCACCCGGGGCACCAGGCCTCTGTCTCCAACCACCACCCACCCCTCCTCTCCCTGACTCCTGGGTTCCTCTCATTAGGAGAGGGTTTTCTTGAAGTTGTCTCCCACTCATGGGCCAGATAAAATGATTAGAAAACAAGCCAAAGCTGCAGCCCCTTGTCTATCCTGACTCTCAGGAGCCCACACCTGTTCCTTGGACCTGGCCGGTTCAGCAAGTTCCATTTTCTGCAACTGTGAGCCCCTGAGGGGTGATGATTGGCTGACCTGGGCAGCCTTACCGTGCCGGCCAGCCCTCCCCAGGTGTGCCTGGGTTGAGATCAATATAAATACCACTCCAGGCAGCAAGAGCCCCTGCAGCCGTGCCTGACGCCATTTTCTCTGCCCTGTCAGCAGTCTCGGGGCTGGGCTGGTGGGAGGGAGTGAGAGGCCACGGCTTTGTGGGTGGCCCAGTGTGAGTGGGGCTCTGCTGGACTTTCTGCAGCAGTTGCCAGGCTGCCACCTGCTAAAGAAGAGGATGTGTCACCCATACCTGCTGCTGGAATTTCTCCCTGGGCAGAGGTGAGGAAGGAAAAAAGCAGTGGGGGCAGGGACAGGACGGGTATCTCAGGCAGGGAAATGGAAATCTTCCAGAAGAGCACCCAGGGCCAGGACCATCCTGGCTGGCCTGCAGGCACCAAGTCGGCCGGCATGCTGTCACTCGTGTGGCTCTATGGCCCTTCCTCTAGGCTTTCAAGTCCTTGTATATATTCAGGTGTTTTACCTGGGACGGGTGGGAATAGTTCAGCAGCAACTGGCCTGGGGCTCAGCTCACGTTTACTCACAGATGCCTCGGCACGGTGCCCCAGCTTTGCAATGAGGACGCTTGTTGCGTGGGGGCTGCTGGCTGAATGGGAGACGATTCCCCACCACTGACCAACTTCAGAATTGTTTACAACTGGAGCAAGTGCCCTGATACGGTTTTCCTCTGTGTAACTGGTGGGTTCTGTGTTTTTTCTCTCTTTTTCGTTTTTGGTTCAAGGTAGATTTTATTCCTCTTTTTTGTATTTACAGATATAAGCATGGAAATAATTTATTCATATAAATACATGTATGTGCAGGGAATAATTGTTTTTTCTGTTTTATTTTTTAAATTTTACTTCTTTTTAATTTTGAATTTTATTTTATATTTTTATACAGCAGGTTCTTATTGGTTATCTATTTTATACATATAAATGTATACATGCCAATCCCAGTCTCTCAACTCCTCCCACCACCACCCCCCCAACAGCTTTCCCCCCTTGTTGTCCATACGTTTGTTGTCTACATCTGTTGCTCTATTTATGCCTTGCAAAATGGTTAATCTGTACAGTTTTTCTAGGTTCCACATATATGCATGAATATACAAGATTTGTTTTTCTCCTTCTGACTTACTTCACTCTGTATGACAGTCTCTAGATCCATCGACGTCTCTACAAATGACGCAATTTCATTCCTTTTCATGGCTTAGTAATATTCCATTTTATATATGTACCACAGCTTTATGCATTCGTCTGTCTGTGGGCATTTAGGTTGCTTCCATTACCTCGATATTGTAAATAGTGATGCAATGAACATTGCGGTGAATGACTCTTTTTGATTTATGGTTTTGTCTGGGTATATGTCCAGTACTGGGATTGCTGTATCATATGGTAATTCTATTGTTAGTTTCTTAAGAAATTCCATATTGTTCTCCATAATGACTGTATCAATTTATATTCCCAACAATAGTGGAAGAGGGTTCCTTTTCTCCACACCCTTTCCAGCATTTTTTGTTTGTAGATTTTCAATGATGCCTATTCTACCAGGTGTGAGGTGATACCTCATTGTTGAATCCATTTCGTTGAGCAAGGGGTAGCTCTTGTCTATTACATATTTGGCTTATGGAACGGTATCTGTGCTAATTTCAAACTCTGCTTTTATGCAGCACCCCAACTCACCTTCCCCCTTAAGCAGGCATAAGTTGGTTTTCTAAACTTGAGACCCTGTTCTGTTTTGTAATTCAGTTCATGTGTAGCCAAGTTCACATTCCGTGTATTAGTGATAACTTATGATGTTTCTTTTTCTGTGTGACTTATTTCACTTAGAATCATCGTGCCTCAATGCACTCATTATGCTGGTATGGGCCTGGTGACATAGATTTCATTGCTGAGTGGTATTCTGTTGTACATAAGTACCGCAACTTCATTATCCATTATTTGCTCTCTGGGATATTTAACTTGTGCCGTAGAAGAGATTTCTGTAAAAAGAGCCATCCCAAATTTTGGGGTTGCTGTGTCTTTTTGATATTAATTTCCCTAAGCTATAGGACCATAAGTGGAAGTGCCCTAGGCTCTGTTGCTTTGTTTTTTAGATGTTTCAGGAAACACCATACACATCTTCCCAGTGTCTGTTGGCAATTTACATCCCGCCCATCAGCATAACAAGGCTCCCAGATCTCCATGGCCTGTCCTGCCTTTCTGGGTTTTACACTTTTTTCAGATGGCCCTTTTGACCGGGGGGAATTGAGACTTCATTGTAGTGCAGATTTCCTTTGCAAGCTTGCTTGGTTGGCCAAAAAGGGCGTATGCGTTTTTTCCTGAATATATTCAGGAAAAAACGCATACGCCCTTTTGGCACAGTGCATCATTGTGGACGTTCTGCCTCTTTTCCTATGCTTTCAATGCAATTCCAGTCTACCTCCTGAAATCGGTATCCTGCAATTCTGCCCCGCTTTCAAGTCCTCTTGGCAGCCTTACTTCAGTATATTTTTGGACGATAGCTGTCATTTATAACTCTGCAGGTTTGTGAATTACAGAGACCCTGAGCTCCTTTCTTCAACTCGCTTTCTTTTGAGCTGGCCGCAACACCGCAGGATGGCTTCAGGCCCTAATCTGGTTCCGGCACGGCACGCTGAGCCTTTGGTTATTTCCTCTTCCTGATGGGAAATGAGAGTTAAATTTGCCCGTCCAGACACCTCCAGCTAGTCTCTCATTGGTTCTCGCTATTCCTGTTCATCTTCCGCAGAAATTGCAAACTGGGCCAAACAGGAGGTTAAAGGCGCTGACTCTCCAAGTGGGGAGAGTGTTAGTAAAGGGTCTGGAATGTTGCACCCGAGTACCAGGGGAGGAAAACTGAGACATATTTGAACACGTCTCCCGTTCACACGGTTGATCATACGCGGGGTTCCACATGCATGTTTTAGCTGAAGGAAGAATACCTTAAACCTGGAGAGTTGAGACCCGTGGAATGGGTACCATGCAATATGACTTCAAAGGGTCTTCATTTGCTCACCGAACATCTCCAATCCTATCACTGCTACGTTCATGCCCCTGTACACATGCTTGATTCTCTTTCGGAGACATAGCAATCCATAGGTTTTAAGATACTTACTAGTCAGGTACATTCTTAGGTGTTTAATATGCGGTGTTGAGTCCATTTCGTTGAGCAAGGAGTAGCTCATGTCTATTCCATATTTGGCTTAAGTAACTTTATCTGTGCTCATTTCAATCTCTGGTTTTATGCAGCACCCCAACTCACTTTCCCCTTAAGCAAGCATAAGTTGGTTTTCTAAATTTGAGACCCTGTTCTGTTCTGTAATTCAGTTCCTGTGTAGCCAAGTTTACATTCCGTGTATTACTGATATCTTATGATGTTTCTTTTTCTGTGTGACTTACTTCAGTTAGAATCATCAAACCTGAATCCACTCATTGTGCTGCTAAGGGCCTGATGACACAGATTTCATTGCTGAGTGATATTGCTTTGTAAGTAAATACCACAACTTCCTTATCCATTTTTCACTTTCTGCGATGTTGAACTTGTACTGTAAACGAGGTTCTTGTAAACAGAGGCGTCCCAAACTTTGGGGTGGCTGTGTCTTTTTGATTTTAATTTCCCTAAGCTATAGGACCATAAGTGGCAGTGCCCTAGGCTCTGTTGCTTTGTTTTTTAGATGTTTCAGGAAACACCATACACTTCTCCCGAGTGTCTGTTGGCAATTTACATCCCGCCCATCAGCATAACAAGGCTCCCAGTTCTCCATGGCCTGTCCTGCCTTTCTGGATTTTACACTTTTTTCAGATGGCCCTTGTGACCGGGGGGAAGTGAGACTTCATTGTAGTGCAGATTTCTTTGCAAGCTTGCTTGGTTGGCCAAAAAGGGCGTATGCGTTTTTTCCTGAATATATTCAGGAAAAAACGCATACGCCCTTTTTGGCCAAGTGCATCATTGTGGACGTTCTGCCTCTTTTCCTATGCTTTCAATGCAATTCCAGTCTACCTCCTGAAATCGGTTTCCTGCAATTCTGCCCCGCTTTCAAGTCCTCTTGGCAGCCTTACTTCAGTCTATTTTTGGACGATAGCTGTCATTTATAACTCTGCAGGTTTGTGAATTATAGTGCCCCTGAGCTCCTTTCTTCAACTCGCTTTCTTTTGAGCTGGCCGCAACACCGCAGGATGGCTTCAGGCCCTAATCTGGTTCCGGTACGGCATGCTGAGCCTTTGGTTATTTCCTCTTCCTGGTGGGAAATGAGAGTTAAATTTGCCCGTCCAGACACCTCCAGCTAGCCTCTCATTGGTTCTCGCTATTCCTGTTCATCTTCCGCAGAAATTGCAAACTGGGCCAAACAGGAGGTTAAAGGGACTGACTCTCCAAGTGGGGAGAGTGTTAGTAAAGCGTCTGGAATGTTGCACCCGAGTACCAGGGGAGGAAAACTGAGACATATTTGAACACGTCTCCCGATCACATGGTTGATCATACTCTAGGTTCCACATGCATGTTTTAGCTGAAGGAAGAATACCTTAAACCTGGGTAGTTGAAACCCGTGGAATGGGTACCATGCAATATGACTTCAAAGGGTCTTCATTTGCTCACCGAACCTCTCCAATCCTATCACTGCTGCGTTTATGCCCCTGTACACATGCTTGATTCTCTTTCGGAGACATAGCAATCCATAGGTTTTACGATACTTACTAGTCAGGTACATTCTTAGGCCTTTAATATGGGGTGTTGAGTCCATTTCGTTGAGCAAGGAGTAGCTCTTGTCTATTCCGTATTTGGCTTAAGGAACTTTATCTGTGCTCATTTCAATCTCTGGTTTTATGCAGCACCCCAACTCACCTTTACCCTTAAGCAAGCATAAGTTGGTTTTCTAAATTTGAGACCCTGTTCTGTTCTGTAATTCATTTCCTGTGTAGCCAAGTTTACATTCCGTGTATTAGTGATATCTTATGATGTTTCTTTTTCTGTGTGACTTACTTCAGTTAGAATCATCATACCTGAATCCACTCATTGTGCTGCTAAGGGCCTGATGACACAGATTTCATTGCTGAGTGATATTGCTTTGTAAGTAAATACCACAACTTCTTTATCCATTTTTCACTTTCTGCGATGTTGAACTTGTACTGTAAACGAGGTTCTTGTAAACAGAGGCGTCCCAAACTTTGGGGTGGCTGTGTCTTTTTGATTTTTATTTCCCTAAGCTATAGGACCATAAGTGGCAGTGCCCTAGGTTCTGTTGCTTTGTTTTTTAGATGTTTCAGGAAACACCATACACTTCTCCCGAGTGTCTGTTGGCAATTTACATCCGGCCCATCAGCATAATAAGGGTCCCAGTTCTCCATGGCCTGTCCTGCCTTTCTGGATTTTACACTTTTTTCAGATGGCCCTTTTGACCGGGGGAAAGTGAGACTTCATTGTAGTGCAGATTTCCTTTGCAAGCTTGCTTGGTTGGCCAAAAAGGGCGTATGCGTTTTTTCCTGAATATATTCAGGAAAAAACGCATACGCCCTTTTTGGCCAAGTGCATCATTGTGGACGTTCTGCCTCTTTTCCTATGCTTTCAATGCAATTCCAGTCTACCTCCTGAAATCGGTTTCCTGCAATTCTGCCCCGCTTTCAAGTCCTCTTGGCAGCCTTACTTCAGTCTATTTTTGGACGATAGCTGTCATTTATAACTCTGCAGGTTTGTGAATTACAGTGCCCCTGAGCTCCTTTCTTCAACTCGCTTTCTTTTGAGCTGGCCGCAACACCGCTGGATGGCTTCAGGCCCTAATCTGGTTCCGGTACGGCACGCTGAGCCTTTGGTTATTTCTTCTTCCTGGTGGGAAATGAGAGTTAAATTTGCCCGTCCAGACACCTCCAGCTAGCCTCTCATTGGTTCTCGCTATTCCTGTTCATCTTCCGCAGAAATTGCAAACTGGGCCAAACAGGAGGTTCAAGGCGCTGACTCTCCAAGTGGGGAGAGTGTTAGTAAAGTGTCTGGAATGTTGCACCCGAGTACCAGGGGAGGAAAACTGAGACATATTTGAACACGTCTCCCGTTCACATGGTTGATCATACTTGGGTTCCACATGCATGTTTTAACTGAAGGAAGAATACCTTAAACCTGGAGAGTTGAGACCCGTGGAATGGGTACCATGCAATATGACTTCAAAGGGTATTCATTTGCTCACCGAACCTCTCCAATCCTATCACTGCTGCGTTTATGCCCCTGTACACATGCTTGATTCTCTTTTGGAGACATAGCAATCCATACGTTTTACGATACTTACTAGTCAGGTACATTCTTAGGCGTTTAATATGCGGTGTTGAGTCCCTTTCGTTGAGCAAGGAGTAGCTCTTGTCTATTCCATATTTGACTTAAGGAACTTTATCTGTGCTCATTTCAATCTCTGGTTTTATGCAGCACCCCAACTCACCTTTACCCTTAAGCAAGCATAAGTTGGTTTTCTAAATTTGAGACCCTGTTCTGTTCTGTAATTCAGTTCCTGTGTAGCCAAGTTTACATTCCGTGTATTACTGATATCTTATGATGTTTCTTTTTCTGTGTGACTTATTTCAGTTAGAATCATCATACCTGAATCCACTCATTGTGATGCTAAGGGCCTGATGACATAGATTTCATTGCTGAGTGATATTGCTTTGTAAGTAAATACCACAACTTCTTTATCCATTTTTCACTTTCTGCGATGTTGAACTTGTACTGTAAACGAGGTTCTTGTAAACAGAGGCGTCCCAAACTTTGGGGTGGCTGTGTCTTTTTTATTTTAATTTCCCTAAGCTATAGGACCATAAGTGGCAGTGCCCTAGGCTCTGTTGCTTTGGTTTTTAGATGTTTCAGGAAACACCATACACTTCTCCCGAGTGTCTGTTGGCAATTTACATCCCGCCCATCAGCATAACAAGGCTCCCAGTTCTCCATGGCCTGTCCTGCCTTTCTGGATTTTACACTTTTTTCAGATGGCCCTTTTGACCGGGGGGAAGTGAGACTTCATTGTAGTGCAGATTTCCTTTGCAAGCTTGCTTGGTTGGCCAAAAAGGGCGTATGCGTTTTTTCCTGAATATATTCAGGAAAAAACGCATACGCCCTTTTTGGCCAAGTGCATCATTGTGGACGTTCTGCCTCTTTTCCTATGCTTTCAATGCAATTCCAGTCTACCTCCTGAAATCGGTTTCCTGCAATTCTGCCCCGCTTTCAAGTCCTCTTGGCAGCCTTACTTCAGTCTATTTTTGGACGATAGCTGTCATTTATAACTCTGCAGGTTTGTGAATTTCAGTGCCCCTGAGCTCCTTTCTTCAACTCGCTTTCTTTTGAGCTGGCCGCAACACCGCAGGATGGCTTCAGGCCCTAATCTGGTTCCGGTACGGCACGCTGAGCCTTTGGTTAATTCCTCTTCCTGGTGGGAAATGAGAGTTAAATTTGCCCGTCCAGACACCTCCAGCTAGTCTCTCATTGGTTCTCACTATTCCTGTTCATCTTCCGCAGAAATTGCAAACTGGGCCAAACAGGAGGTTAAAGGGACTGACTCTCCAAGTGGCGAGAGTGTTAGTAAAGCGTCTGGAATGTTGCACCCGAGTACCAGGGGAGGAAAACTGAGACATATTTGAACACGTCTCCCGACCACATGGTTGATCATACTCTAGGTTCCACATGCATGTTTTAGCTGAAGGAAGAATACCTTAAACCTGGGTAGTTGAAACCGAATGAATGGGTACCATGCAATATGACTTCAAAGGGTCTTCATTTGCTCACCGAACCTCTCCAATCCTATCACTGCTGCGTTTATGCCCCTGTAAACATGCTTGATTCTCTTTCGGAGACATAGCAATCCATAGGTTTTAAGATACTTACTAGTCAGGTACATTCTTAGGCGTTTAATATGGGGTGTTGAGTCCATTTCGTTGAGCAAGGAGTAGCTCTTGTCTATTCCATATTTGGCTTAAGGAACTTTATCTGTGCTCATTTCAATCTCTGGTTTTATGCAGCACCCCAACTCACCTTTCCCCTTAAGCAAGCATAAGTTGGTTTTCTAAATTTGAGACCCTGTTCTGTTCTGTAATTCAGTTCCTGTGTAGCCAAGTTTCCATTCCGTTTATTACTGATATCTTATGATGTTTCTTTTTCTGTGTGACTTATTTCAGTTAGAATCATCATACCTGAATCCACTCATTCTGCTGCTAAGGGCCTGATGACGTAGATTTCATTGCTGAGTGATATTGCTGTGTAAGTAAATACCACAACTTCTTTATCCATTTTTCACTTTCTGTGATGTTGAACTTGTACTGTAAACGAGGTTCCTGTAAACAGAGCCGTTCCAAACTTTGGGGTGGCTGTGTCTTTTTGATTTTAATTTCCCTAAGCTATAGGACCATAAGTGGAAGTGCCCTAGGTTCTGTTGCTTTGTTTTTTAGATGTTTCAGGAAACACCATACACTTCTCCCGAGTGGTTGTTGGCAATTTACATCCCGCCCATCAGCATAACAAGGCTCCCAGTTCTCCATGGCCTGTCCTGCCTTTCTGGATTTTACACTTTTTTCAGATGGCCCTTTTGACCGGGGGGAAGTGAGACTTCATTGTAGTGCAGATTTCCTTTGCAAGCTTGCTTGGTTGGCCAAAAAGGGCGTATGCGTTTTTTCCTGAATATATTCAGGAAAAAACGCATACGCCCTTTTTGGCCAAGTGCATCATTGTGGACGTTCTGCCTCTTTTCCTATGCTTTCAATGCAATTCCAGTCTACCTCCTGAAATCGGTTTCCTGCAATTCTGCCCCGCTTTCAAGTCCTCTTGGCAGCCTTACTTCAGTCTATTTTTGGACGATAGCTGTCATTTATAACTCTGCAGGTTTGTGAATTACAGTGCCCCTGAGTTCCTTTCTTCAACTCGCTTTCTTGTGACCTGGCCGCAACACCGCAGGATGGCTTCAGGCCCTAATCTGGTTCCGGCACGGCACGCTGAGCCTTTGGTTATTTCCTTTTCCTGGTGGGAAATGAGAGTTAAATTTGCCCGTCCAGACACCTCCAGCTAGTCTCTCATTGGTTCTCGCTATTCCTGTTCATCTTCCGCAGAAATTGCAAACTGGGCCAAACAGGAGGTTAAAGGCGCTGACTCTCCAAGTGTGGAGAGTGTTAGTAAAGCGTCTGGAATGTTGCACCCGAGTACCAGGGGAGGAAAACTGAGACATATTTGAACACATCTCCCGTTCACATGGTTGATCATACTTGGGTTCCACATGCATGTTTTAGCTGAAGGAAGAATACCTTAAACCTGGAGAGTTGAGACCCGTGTAATGGGTACCATGCAATATGACTTCAAAGGGTCTTCATTTGCTCACCGAACCTCTCCAATCCTATCACTGCTGCGTTTATGCCCCTGTACACATGCTTGATTCTCTTTCGGAGACATAGCAATCCATAGATTTTACCATACTTACTAGTCAGGTACATTCTTAGGCGTTTAATATGCGGTGTTGAGTCCATTTCTTTGAGCAAGGAGTAGCTCTTGTCTATTCCATATTTGACTTAAGGAACTTTATCTGTGCTCATTTCAATCTCTGGTTTTATGCAGCACCCCAACTCACCTTTCCCCTTAAGCAAGCATAAGTTGGTTTTCTAAATTTGAGAACCTGTTCTGTTTTGGAATTCAGTTCCTGTGTAGCCAAGTTTACATTCCGTGTATTAGTGATATCTTATGATGTTTCTTTTTCTGTGTGACTTATTTCAGTTACAATCATCGTACCTGAATCTACTCATTATGCTGCTACGGGCCTGATGACATAGATTTCATTGCTGAGTGATACTGCATTGTACGTAAGTACCACAAGTTCTTTATCCATTTTTCACTTTCTGTGATGTTGAACTTGTACTGTAAACGAGGTTCTTGTAAACAGAGCCGTTCCAAACTTTGGGGTGGCTGTGTCTTTTTGATTTTAATTTCCCTAAGCTATAGGACCATAAGTGGAAGTGCCCTAGGCTCTGTTGCTTTGTTTTTTAGATGTTTCAGGAAACACCATACACTTCTCCCAAGTGTCTGTTGGCAATTTACATCCCGCCCCTCAGCATAACAAGGCTCCCAGTTCTCAATGGCCTGTTGCCTTTCTGGATTTTACACTTTTTTCAGATGGCCCTTTTGACCGAGGGGAAGTGAGACTTCATTGTAGTGCAGATTTCCTTTGCAAGCTTGCTTGGTTGGCCAAAAAGGGCGTATGCGTTTTTTCCTGAATATATTCAGGAAAAAACGCATACGCCCTTTTTGGCCAAGTGCATCATTGTGGACGTTCTGCCTCTTTTCCTATGCTTTCAATGCAATTCCAGTCTACCTCCTGAAATCGGTTTCCTGCAATTCTGCCCTGCTTTCAAGTCCTCTTGGCAGCCTTACTTCAGTCTATTTTTGGACGATAGCTGTCATTTATAACTCTGCAGGTTTGTGAATTACAGTGCCCCTGAGCTCCTGTCTTCAACTCGCTTTCTTTTGAGCTGGCCGCAACACCGCAGGATGGCTTCAGGCCCTAATCTGGTTCCGGTACAGCACGCTGAGCCTTTGGTTATTTCCTCTTCCTGGTGGGAAATGAGAGTTAAATTTGCCCGTCCAGATACCTCCAGCTAGCCTCTCATTGGTTCTCGCTATTCCTGTTCATCTTCCGCAGAAATTGCAAACTGGGCCAAACAGGAGGTTAAAGGCGCTGACTCTCCAAGTGGGGAGAGTGTTAGTAAAGCGTCTGGAATGTTGCACCCGAGTACCAGGGGAGGAAAACTGAGACATATTTGAACACGTCTCCCGTTCACATGGTTGATCATACTTGGGTTCCACATGCATGTTTTAGCTGAAGGAAGAATACCTTAAACCTGGAGAGTTGAGACCCGTGTAATGGGTACCATGCAATATGACTTCAAAGGGTCTTCATTTGCTCACCGAACCTCTCCAATCCTATCACTGCTGCGTTTATGCCCCTGTAAACATGCTTGATTCTCTTTCGGAGACATAGCAATCCATAGGTTTTAAGATACTTACTAGTCAGGTATATTCTTAGGCGTTTAATATGGGGTGTTGAGTCCATTTCGTTGAGCAAGGAGTAGCTCTTGTCTATTCCATATTTGGCTTAAGGAACTTTATCTGTGCTCATTTCAATCTCTGGTTTTATGCAGCACCCCAACTCACCTTTCCCCTTAAGCAAGCATAAGTTGGTTTTCTAAATTTGAGACCCTGTTCTGTTCTGTAATTCAGTTCCTGTGTAGCCAAGTTTCCATTCCGTTTATTACTGATATCTTATGATGTTTCTTTTTCTGTGTGACTTATTTCAGTTAGAATCATCATACCTGAATCCACTCATTCTGCTGCTAAGGGCCTGATGACGTAGATTTCATTGCTGAGTGATATTGCTGTGTAAGTAAATACCACAACTTCTTTATCCATTTTTCACTTTCTGTGATGTTGAACTTGTACTGTAAACGAGGTTCTTGTAAACAGAGCCGTTCCAAACTTTGGGGTGGCTGTGTCTTTTTGATTTTAATTTCCCTAAGCTATAGGACCATAAGTGGAAGTGCCCTAGGTTCTGTTGCTTTGTTTTTTAGATGTTTCAGGAAACACCATACACTTCTCCCGAGTGGTTGTTGGCAATTTACATCCCGCCCATCAGCATAACAAGGCTCCCAGTTCTCCATGGCCTGTCCTGCCTTTCTGGATTTTACACTTTTTTCAGATGGCCCTTTTGACCGGGGGGAAGTGAGACTTCATTGTAGTGCAGATTTCCTTTGCAAGCTTGCTTGGTTGGCCAAAAAGGGCGTATGCGTTTTTTCCTGAATATATTCAGGAAAAAACGCATACGCCCTTTTTGGCCAAGTGCATCATTGTGGACGTTCTGCCTCTTTTCCTATGCTTTCAATGCAATTCCAGTCTACCTCCTGAAATCGGTTTCCTGCAATTCTGCCCCGCTTTCAAGTCCTCTTGGCAGCCTTACTTCAGTCTATTTTTGGACGATAGCTGTCATTTATAACTCTGCAGGTTTGTGAATTACAGTGCCCCTGAGTTCCTTTCTTCAACTTGCTTTCTTGTGACCTGGCCGCAACACCGCAGGATGGCTTCAGGCCCTAATCTGGTTCCGGCACGGCACGCTGAGCCTTTGGTTATTTCCTTTTCCTGGTGGGAAATGAGAGTTAAATTTGCCCGTCCAGACACCTCCAGCTAGTCTCTCATTGGTTCTCGCTATTCCTGTTCATCTTCCGCAGAAATTGCAAACTGGGCCAAACAGGAGGTTAAAGGCGCTGACTCTCCAAGTGTGGAGAGTGTTAGTAAAGCGTCTGGAATGTTGCACCCGAGTACCAGGGGAGGAAAACTGAGACATATTTGAACACATCTCCCGTTCACATGGTTGATCATACTTGGGTTCCACATGCATGTTTTAGCTGAAGGAAGAATACCTTAAACCTGGAGAGTTGAGACCCGTGTAATGGGTACCATGCAATATGACTTCAAAGGGTCTTCATTTGCTCACCGAACCTCTCCAATCCTATCACTGCTGCGTTTATGCCCCTGTACACATGCTTGATTCTCTTTCGGAGACATAGCAATCCATAGATTTTACCATACTTACTAGTCAGGTACATTCTTAGGCGTTTAATATGCGGTGTTGAGTCCATTTCTTTGAGCAAGGAGTAGCTCTTGTCTATTCCATATTTGACTTAAGGAACTTTATCTGTGCTCATTTCAATCTCTGGTTTTATGCAGCACCCCAACTCACCTTTCCCCTTAAGCAAGCATAAGTTGGTTTTCTAAATTTGAGAACCTGTTCTGTTTTGGAATTCAGTTCCTGTGTAGCCAAGTTTACATTCCGTGTATTAGTGATATCTTATGATGTTTCTTTTTCTGTGTGACTTATTTCAGTTACAATCATCGTACCTGAATCTACTCATTATGCTGCTACGGGCCTGATGACATAGATTTCATTGCTGAGTGATACTGCATTGTACGTAAGTACCACAAGTTCTTTATCCATTTTTCACTTTCTGTGATGTTGAACTTGTACTGTAAACGAGGTTCTTGTAAACAGAGCCGTTCCAAACTTTGGGGTGGCTGTGTCTTTTTGATTTTAATTTCCCTAAGCTATAGGACCATAAGTGGAAGTGCCCTAGGCTCTGTTGCTTTGTTTTTTAGATGTTTCAGGAAACACCATACACTTCTCCCAAGTGTCTGTTGGCAATTTACATCCCGCCCCTCAGCATAACAAGGCTCCCAGTTCTCAATGGCCTGTTGCCTTTCTGGATTTTACACTTTTTTCAGATGGCCCTTTTGACCGAGGGGAAGTGAGACTTCATTGTAGTGCAGATTTCCTTTGCAAGCTTGCTTGGTTGGCCAAAAAGGGCGTATGCGTTTTTTCCTGAATATATTCAGGAAAAAACGCATACGCCCTTTTTGGCCAAGTGCATCATTGTGGACGTTCTGCCTCTTTTCCTATGCTTTCAATGCAATTCCATTCTACCTCCTGAAATCGGTTTCCTGCAATTCTGCCCTGCTTTCAAGTCCTCTTGGCAGCCTTACTTCAGTCTATTTTTGGACGATAGCTGTCATTTATAACTCTGCAGGTTTGTGAATTACAGTGCCCCTGAGCTCCTGTCTTCAACTCGCTTTCTTTTGAGCTGGCCGCAACACCGCAGGATGGCTTCAGGCCCTAATCTGGTTCCGGTACAGCACGCTGAGCCTTTGGTTATTTCCTCTTCCTGGTGGGAAATGAGAGTTAAATTTGCCCGTCCAGATACCTCCAGCTAGCCTCTCATTGGTTCTCGCTATTCCTGTTCATCTTCCGCAGAAATTGCAAACTGGGCCAAACAGGAGGTTAAAGGCGCTGACTCTCCAAGTGGGGAGAGTGTTAGTAAAGCGTCTGGAATGTTGCACCCGAGTACCAGGGGAGGAAAACTGAGACATATTTGAACACGTCTCCCGTTCACATGGTTGATCATACTTGGGTTCCACATGCATGTTTTAGCTGAAGGAAGAATACCTTAAACCTGGAGAGTTGAGACCCGTGTAATGGGTACCATGCAATATGACTTCAAAGGGTCTTCATTTGCTCACCGAACCTCTCCAATCCTATCACTGCTGCGTTTATGCCCCTGTACACATGCTTGATTCTCTTTCGGAGACATAGCAATCCATAGGTTTTACGATACTTACTAGTCAGGTACATTCTTAGGCGTTTAATATGCGGTGTTGAGTCCATTTCGTTGAGCAAGGAGTAGCTCTTGTCTATTCCATATTTGGCCTAAGGAACTTTATCTGTGCTCATTTCAATCTCTGGTTTTATGCAGCACCCCAACTCACCTTTACCCTTAAGCAAGCATAAGTTGGTTTTCTAAATTTGAGACCCTGTTCTGTTCTGTAATTCAGTTCCTGTGTAGCCAAGTTTACATTCCGTGTATTACTGATATCTTATGATGTTTCTTTTTTTGTGTGACTTATTTCAGTTAGAATCATCATACCTGAATCCACTCATTGTGCTGCTAAGGGCCTGATGACATAGATTTCATTGCTGAGTGATATTGTTTTGTAAGTGAATACCACAACTTCTTTATCCATTTTTCACTTTCTGCGATGTTGAACTTGTACTGTAAACGAGGTTCTTGTAAACAGAGCCGTTCCAAACTTTGGGGTGGCTGTGTCTTTTTGATTTTAATTTCCCTAAGCTATAGGACCATAAGTGGAAGTGCCCTAGGCTCTGTTGCTTTGTTTTTTCGATGTTTCAGGAAACACCATACACTTCTCCCAAGTGTCTGTTGGCAATTTACATCCCGCCCATCAGCATAACAAGGCTCCCAGTTCTCCATGGCCTGTCCTGCCTTTCTGGATTTTACACTTTTTTCAGATGGCCCTTTTGACCGGGGGGAAGTGAGACTTCATTGTAGTGCAGATTTCCTTTGCAAGCTTGCTTGGTTGGCCAAAAAGGGCGTATGCGTTTTTTCCTGAATATATTCAGGAAAAAACGCATACGCCCTTTTTGGCCAAGTGCATCATTGTGGACGTTCTGCCTCTTTTCCTATGCTTTCAATGCAATTCCAGTCTACCTCCTGAAATCGGTTTCCTGCAATTCTGCCCCGCTTTCAAGTCCTCTTGGCAGCCTTACTTCAGTCTATTTTTGGACGATAGCTGTCATTTATAACTCTGCAGGTTTGTGAATTACAGTGCCCCTGAGCTCCTGTCTTCAACTCGCTTTCTTGTGACCTGGCCACAACACCGCAGGATGGCTTCAGGCCCTAATCTGGTTCCGGCCCGGCATGCTGAGCCTTTGGTTAATTCCTCTTCCTGGTGGGAAATGAGAGTTAAATTTGCCCGTCCAGACACCTCCAGCTAGCCTCTCATTGGTTCTCGCTATTCCTGTTCATCTTCCGCAGAAATTGCAAACTGGGCCAAACAGGAGGTTAAAGAGACTGACTCTCCAAGTGGGGAGAGTGTTAGTAAAGCGTCTGGAATGTTGCACCCAAGTACCAGGGGAGGAAAACTGAGACATATTTGAACACGTCTCCCGATCACATGGTTGATCATACTCTAGGTGCCACATGCATGTTTTAGCTGAAGGAAGATTACCTTAAACCTGGGTAGTTGAAACCCGTGGAATGGGTACCATGCAATATGACTTCAAAGGGTCTTCATTTGCTCACCGAACCTCTCCAATCCTATCACTGCTGCTTTTATGCCCCTGTACACATGCTTGATTCTCTTTCGGAGACATAGCAATCCATAGGTTTTAAGATACTTACTAGTCAGGTACATTCTTAGGCGTTTAATATGGGGTGTTGAGTCCATTTCGTTGAGCAAGGAGTAGCTCTTGTCTATTCCATATTTGGCTTAAGGAACTTTATCTGTGCTCATTTCAATCTCTGGTTTTATGCAGCACCCCAACTCACCTTTCCTCTTAAGCAAGAATAAGTTGGTTTTCTAAATTTGAGACCCTGTTCTGTTCTGTAATTCAGTTCCTGTGTAGCCAAGTTTACATTCCGTGTATTACTGATATCTTATGATGTTTCTTTTTCTGTGTGACTTATTTCTGTTAGAATCATCATACCTGAATCCACTCATTGTGCTGCTAAGGGCCTGATGACACAGATTTCATTGCTGAGTGATATTGCTTTGTAAGTAAATACCACAACTTCTTTATCCATTTTTCACTTTCTGCGATGTTGAACTTGTACTGTAAACGAGGTTCTTGTAAACAGAGCCGTTCCAAACTTTGGGGTGGCTGTGTCTTTTTGATTTTAATTTCCCTAAGCTATAGGACCATAAGTGGAAGTGCCCTAGGCTCTGTTGCTTTGTTTTTTAGATGTTTCAGGAAACACCATACACTTCTCCCAAGTGTCTGTTGGCAATTTACATCCCGCCCATCAGCATAACAAGGCTCCCAGTTCTCAATGGCCTGTTGCC
Source organism: Stenella coeruleoalba (assembly GCF_951394435.1). Classification (NCBI taxonomy): domain Eukaryota; kingdom Metazoa; phylum Chordata; class Mammalia; order Artiodactyla; family Delphinidae; genus Stenella; species Stenella coeruleoalba. The sequence continues at coordinate 165,170 of NW_027646442.1, read as the reverse complement.
TTTCTGGATTTTACACTTTTTTCAGATGGCCCTTTTGACCGGGGGGAAGTGAGACTTCATTGTAGTGCAGATTTCCTTTGCAAGCTTGCTTGGTTGGCCAAAAAGGGCGTATGCGTTTTTTCCTGAATATATTCAGGAAAAAACGCATACGCCCTTTTTGGCCAAGTGCATCATTGTGGACGTTCTGCCTCTTTTCCTATGCTTTCAATGCAATTCCAGTCTACCTCCTGAAATCGGTTTCCTGCAATTCTGCCCCGCTTTCAAGTCCTCTTGGCAGCCTTACTTCAGTCTATTTTTGGACGATAGCTGTCATTTATAACTCTGCAGGTTTGTGAATTACAGTGCCCCTGAGCTCCTGTCTTCAACTCGCTTTCTTGTGACCTGGCCACAACACCGCAGGATGGCTTCAGGCCCTAATCTGGTTCCGGCCCGGCATGCTGAGCCTTTGGTTAATTCCTCTTCCTGGTGGGAAATGAGAGTTAAATTTGCCCGTCCAGACACCTCCAGCTAGCCTCTCATTGGTTCTCGCTATTCCTGTTCATCTTCCGCAGAAATTGCAAACTGGGCCAAACAGGAGGTTAAAGGGACTGACTCTCCAAGTGGGGAGAGTGTTAGTAAAGCGTCTGGAATGTTGCACCCAAGTACCAGGGGAGGAAAACTGAGACATATTTGAACACGTGTCCCGATCACATGGTTGATCATACTCTAGGTTCCACATGCATGTTTTAGCTGAAGGAAGAATACCTTAAACCTGGGTAGTTGAAACCCGTGGAATGGGTACCATGCAATATGACTTCAAAGGGTCTTCATTTGCTCACCGAACCTCTCCAATCCTATCACTGCTGCGTTTATGCCCCTGTACACATGCTTGATTCTCTTTCGGAGACATAGCAATCCATAGGTTTTAAGATACTTACTAGTCAGGTACATTCTTAGGCGTTTAATATGGGGTGTTGAGTCCATTTCGTTGAGCAAGGAGTAGCTCTTGTCTATTCCATATTTGGCTTAAGGAACTTTATCTGTGCTCATTTCAATCTCTGGTTTTATGCAGCACCCCAACTCACCTTTCCTCTTAAGCAAGAATAACTTGGTTTTCTAAATTTGAGACCCTGTTCTGTTCTGTAATTCAGTTCCTGTGTAGCCAAGTTTACATTCCGTGTATTACTGATATCTTATGATGTTTCTTTTTCTGTGTGACTTATTTCTGTTAGAATCATCATACCTGAATCCACTCATTGTGCTGCTAAGGGCCTGATGACACAGATTTCATTGCTGAGTGATATTGCTTTGTAAGTAAATACCACAACTTCTTTATCCATTTTTCACTTTCTGCGATGTTGAACTTGTACTGTAAACGAGGTTCTTGTAAACAGAGGCGTCCCAAACTTTGGGGTGGCTGTGTCTTTTTGATTTTAATTTCCCTAAGCTATAGGACCATAAGTGGCAGTGCCCTAGGCTCTGTTGCTTTGTTTTTTAGATATTTCAGGAAACACCATACACTTCTCCCGAGTGTCTGTTGGCAATTTACATCCCGCCCATCAGCATAACAAGGCTCCCAGTTCTCCATGGACTGTCCTGCCTTTCTGGATTTTACACTTTTTTCAGATGGCCCTTTTGACCGAGGGGAAGTGAGACTTCATTGTAGTGCAGATTTCCTTTGCAAGCTTGCTTGGTTGGCCAAAAAGGGCGTATGCGTTTTTTCCTGAATATATTCAGGAAAAAACGCATACGCCCTTTTTGGCCAAGTGCATCATTGTGGACGTTCTGCCTCTTTTCCTATGCTTTCAATGCAATTCCAGTATACCTCCTGGAATCGGTTTCCTGCAATTCTGCCCCGCTTTCAAGTCCTCTTGGCAGCCTTACTTCAGTCTATTTTTGGACGATAGCTGTCATTTATAACTCTGCAGGTTTGTGAATTACAGTGCCCCTGAGCTCCTTTCTTCAACTCGCTTTCTTGTGACCAGGCCGCAACACCGCAGGATGGCTTCAGGCCCTAATCTGGTTCCGGTATGGCACGCTGAGCCTTTGGTTATTTCCTCTTCCTGGTGGGAAATGAGAGTTAAATTTGCCCGTCCAGACACCTCCAGCTAGTCTCTCATTGGTTCTCGCTATTCCTGTTCATCTTCCGCAGAAATTGCAAACTGGGCCAAACAGGAGGTTAAAGGCGCTGACTCTCCAAGTGGGGAGAGTGTTAGTAAAGCGTCTGGAATGTTGCACCCGAGTACCAGGGGAGGAAAACTGAGACATATTTGAACACGTCTCCCGTTCACATGGTTGATCATACTTGGGTTCCACATGCATGTTTTAGCTGAAGGAAGAATACCTTAAACCTGGAGAGTTAAGACCCGTGTAATGGGTACCATGCAATATGACTTCAAAGGGTCTTCATTTGCTCACCGAACCTCTCCAATCCTATCACTGCTGCGTTTATGCCCCTGTACACATGCTTGATTCTCTTTCGGAGACATAGCAATCCATAGGTTTTAAGATACTTACTAGTCAGGTACATTCTTAGGCGTTTAATATGCGGTGTTGAGTCCATTTCGTTGAGCAAGGAGTAGCTCTTGTCTATTCCATATTTGACTTAAGGAACTTTATCTGTGCTCATTTCAATCTCTGGTTTTATGCAGCACCCCAACTCACCTTTACCCTTAAGCAAGCATAAGTTGGTTTTCTAAATTTGAGACCCTGTTCTGTTCTGTAATTCAGTTCCTGTGTAGCCAAGTTTACATTCCGTGTATTACTGATATCTTATGATGTTTCTTTTTCTGTGTGACTTACTTCAGTTAGAATCATCATACCTGAATCCACTCATTGTGATGCTAAGGGCCTGATGACACAGATTTCATTGCTGAGTGATATTGCTTTGTAAGTAAATACCACAACTTCTTTATCCATTTTTCACTTTCTGCGATGTTGAACTTGTACTGTAAACGAGGTTCTTGTAAACAGAGCCGTTCCAAACTTTGGGGTGGCTGTGTCTTTTTGATTTTAATTTCCCTAAGCTATAGGACCATAAGTGGAAGTGCCCTAGGTTCTGTTGTTTTGTTTTTTAGATGTTTCAGGAAACACCATACACTTCTCCCGAGTGGTTGTTGGCAATTTACATCCCGCCCATCAGCATAACAAGGCTCCCAGTTCTCCATGGCCTGTCCTGCCTTTCTGGATTTTACACTTTTTTCAGATGGCCCTTTTGACCGGGGGGAAGTGAGACTTCATTGTAGTGCAGATTTCCTTTGCAAGCTTGCTTGGTTGGCCAAAAAGGGCGTATGCGTTTTTTCCTGAATATATTCAGGAAAAAACGCATACGCCCTTTTTGGCCAAGTGCATCATTGTGGACGTTCTGCCTCTTTTCCTATGCTTTCAATGCAATTCCAGTCTACCTCCTGAAATCGGTTTCCTGCAATTCTGCCCCGCTTTCAATTCCTCTTGGCAGCCTTACTTCAGTCTATTTTTGGACGATAGCTGTCATTTATAACTCTGCAGGTTTGTGAATTACAGTGCCCCTGAGCTCCTTTCTTCAACTCGCTTTCTTTTGAGCTGGCCGCAACACCGCAGGATGGCTTCAGGCCCTAATCTGGCTCCGGTACGGCACGCTGAGCCTTTGGTTATTTCCTCTTCCTGGTGGGAAATGAGAGTTAAATTTGCCCGTCCAGACACCTCCAGCTAACCTCTCATTGTTTCTCGCTATTCCTGTTCATCTTCCGCAGAAATTGCAAACTGGGCCAAACAGGAGGTTAAAGGCGCTGACTCTCCAAGTGGGGAGAGTGTTAGTAAAGCGTCTGGAATGTTGCACCCGAGTATCAGGGGAGGAAAACTGAGACATATTTGAACACGTCTCCCGTTCACATGGTTGATCATACTTGGGTTCCACATGCATGTTTTAGCTGAAGGAAGAATACCTTAAACCTGGAGAGTTGAGACCCGTGGAATGGGTACCATGCAATATGACTTCAAAGGGTCTTCATTTGCTCACCGAACCTCTCCAATCCTATCACTGCTGCGTTTATGCCCCTGTACACATGCTTGATTCTCTTTCGGAGACATAGCAATCCATAGGTTTTACGATACTTACTAGTCAGGTACATTCTTAGGCGTTTAATATGCGGTGTTGAGTCCATTTCGTTGAGCAAGGAGTAGGTCTTGTCTATTCCATATTTGACTTAAGGAACTTTATCTGTGCTCATTTCAATCTCTGGTTTTATGCAGCACCCCAACTCACCTTTCCCCTTAAGCAAGCATAAGTTGGTTTTCTAAATTTGAGACCCTGTTCTGTTCTGTAATTCAGTTCCTGTGTAGCCAAGTTTACATTCCGTGTATTACTGATATCTTATGATGTTTCTTTTTCTGTGTGACTTATTTCAGTTAGAATCATCGTACCTGAAACCACTCATTGTGATGCTAAGGGCCTGATGACATAGATTTCATTGCTGAGTGATATTGCTTTGTAAGTAAATACCACAACTTCTTTATCCATTTTTCACTTTCTGCGATGTTGAACTTGTACTGTAAACGAGGTTCTTGTAAACAGAGGCGTCCCAAACTTTGGGGTGGCTGTGTCTTTTTGATTTTAGTTTCCCTAAGCTATAGGACTATAAGTGGCAGTGCCCTAGACTCTGTTGCTTTGTTTTTTAGATGTTTCAGGAAACACCATACACTTCTCCCTAGTGTCTGTTGGCAATTTACATCCCGCCCATCAGCATAACAAGGCTCCCAGTTCTCCATGGCCTGTCCTGCCTTTCTGGATTTTACACTTTTTTTAGATGGCCCTTTTGACCGGGGGGAAGTGAGACTTCATTGTAGTGCAGATTTCCTTTGCAAGCTTGCTTGGTTGGCCAAAAAGGGCGTATGCGTTTTTTCCTGAATATATTCAGGAAAAAACGCATACGCCCTTTTTGGCCAAGTGCATCATTTTGGACGTTCTGCCTCTTTTCCTATGCTTTCAATGCAATTCCAGTCTACCTCCTGAAATCGGTTTCCTGCAATTCTGCCCCGCTTTCAAGTCCTCTTGCAAGCCTTACTTCAGTCTATTTTTGGACGATAGCTGTCATTTATAACTCTGCAGGTTTGTGAATTACAGTGCCCCTGAGCTCCTTTCTTCAACTCGCTTTCTTGTGACCTGGCCGCAACACCGCAGGATGGCTTCAGGCCCTAATCTGGTTCCGGTACGGCACGCTGAGCCTTTGGTTAATTCCTCTTCCTGGTGGGAAATGAGAGTTAAATTTGCCCGTCCAGACACCTCCAGCTAGCCTCTCATTGGTTCTCGCTATTCCTGTTCATCTTCCGCAGAAATTGCAAACTGGGCCAAACAGGACGTTAAAGGGACTGACTCTCCAAGTGGGGAGAGTGTTAGTAAAGCGTCTGGAATGTTGCACCCGAGTACCAGGGGAGGAAAACTGAGACATATTTGAACACGTCTCCCGATCACATGGTTGATCATACTCTAGGTTCCACATGCATGTTTTCGCTGAAGGAAGAATACCTTAAACCTGGGTAGTTGAAACCCGTGGAATGGGTACCATGCAATATGACTTCAAAGGGTCTTCATTTGCTCACCGAAACTCTCCAATCCTATCACTGTTGCGTTTATGCCCCTGTACACATGCTGGATTCTCTTTCGGAGACATAGCAATCCATAGGTTTTAAGATACTTACTAGTCAGGTACATTCTTAGGCGTTTAATATGCGGTGTTGAGTCCATTTCGTTGAGCAAGGAGTAGCTCTTGTCTATTCCATATTTGGCTTAAGGAACTTTATCTGTGCTCATTTCAATCTCTGGTTTTATGCAGCAACCCAACTCACCTTTACCCTTAAGCAAGCATAAGTTGGTTTTCTAAATTTGAGATCCTGTTCTGTTTTGGAATTCAGTTCCTGTGTAGCCAAGTTTACATTCCGTGTATTAGTGATATCTTATCATGTTTCTTTTTCTGTGTGACTTATTTCAGTTAGAATCATCGTACCTGAATCTACTCATTATGCTTCTACGGGCCTGATGACATAGATTTCATTGCTGAGTGATACTGCATTGTACGTAAGTACCACAAGTTCTTTATCCATTTTTCACTTTCTGCGATGTTGAACTTGTACTGTAAACGGGGTTCTTGTAAACAGAGCCGTTCCAAACTTTGGGGTGGCTGTGTCTTTTTGATTTTAATTTCCCTAAGCTATAGGACCATAAGTGGAAGTGCCCTAGGCTCTGTTGCTTTGTTTTTTAGATGTTTCAGGAAACACCATACACTTCTCCCGAGTGTCTGTTGGCAATTTACATCCCGCCCATCAGCATAACAAGGCTCCCAGTTCTCAATGGCCTGTTGCCTTTCTGGATTTTACACTTTTTTCAGATGGCCCTTTTGACCGGGGGGAAGTGAGACTTCATTGTAGTGCAGATTTCCTTTGCAAGCTTGCTTGGTTGGCCAAAAAGGGCGTATGCGTTTTTTCCTGAATATATTCAGGAAAAAACGCATACGCCCTTTTTGGCCAAGTGCATCATTGTGGACGTTCTGCCTCTTTTCCTATGCTTTCAATGCAATTCCAGTCTACCTCCTGAAATCGGTTTCCTGCAATTCTGCCCCGCTTTCAAGTACACTTGGCAGCCTTACCTCAGTATATTTTTGGACGATAGCTGTCATTTATAACTCTGCAGGTTTGTGAATTACAGTGCCCCTGAGCTCCTTTCTTCAACTCGCTTTCTTGTGACCTGGCCGCAACACCACAGGATGGCTTCAGGCCCTAATCTGGTTCCGGCCCAGCATGCTGAGCCTTTGGTTAATTCCTCTTCCTGGTGGGAAATGAGAGTTAAATTTGCCCGTTCATACACCTCCAGCTAGTCTCTCATTGGTTCTCGCTATTCCTGTTCATCTTCCGCAGAAATTGCAAACTGGGCCAAACAGGAGGTTAAAGGGACTGACTCTCCAAGTCGGGAGAGTGTTAGTAAAGCGTCTGGAATGTTGCACCTGAGTACCAGGGAAGGAAAACTGAGACATATTTGAACACGTCTCCCGTTCACATGGTTGATCATACTCTGGGTTCCACATGCATGATTTAGCTGAAGGAAGAATACCTTAAACCTGGAGAGTTGAGACCCGTGGAATGGGTACCATGCAATATGACTTCAAAGGGTCTTCATTTGCTCACCGAACCTCTCCAATCCTATCACTGCTTCGTTTATGCCCCTGTACACACGCTTGATTCTCTTTTGGAGACATAGCAATCCATAGGTTTTAAGATACTTACTAGTCAGGTACATTCTTAGACGTTTAATATGGGGTGTTGAGTCCATTTCGTTGAGCAAGGAGTAGCTCTTGTCTATTCTATATTTGGCTTAAGGAACTTGATCTGTCCTCATTTCAATCTCTGGTTTTATGCAGCACCCCAACTCACCTTTCCCCTGAAGCAAGCATAAGTTGGTTTTCTAAATTTGAGACCCTGTTCTGTTTTGGAATGCAGTTCCTGTGTAGCCAAGTTTACATTCCGTGTATTAGTGATATCTTATGATGTTTCTTTTTCTGTGTGACTTATTTCAGTTAGAATCATCGTACCTGAATCCACTCATTATGCTGCTACGGGCCTGATGACGTAGATTTCATTGCTGAGTGATACTGCATTGTACGTAAGTATCACAAGTTCTTTATCCATTTTTCACTTTCTGTGATATTGAACTTGTACGGTAAACGAGGTTCTTGTAAACGGAGGCGTCCCAAACTTTGGGGTGGCTGTGTGTTTTTTATTTTAATTTCCCTAAGCTATAGGAACATAAGTGGAAGTGCCCTAGGCTCTGTTGCTTTGTTTTTTAGATGTTTCAGGAAACACCATACACTTCTCCCCAGTGGTTGTTGGCAATTTACATCCCGCCCATCAGCATAACAAGGCTCCCAGTTGTCCATGGCCTGTCCTTCCTTTCTGGATTTTACACTTTTTTCAGATGGCCCTTTTGACCGGGGGGAAGTGAGACTTCATTGTAGTGCAGATTTCCTTTGCAAGCTTGCTTGGTTGGCCAAAAAGGGCGTATGCGTTTTTTCCTGAATATATTCAGGAAAAAACGCATACGCCCTTTTTGGCCAAGTGCATCATTGTGGACGTTCTGCCTCTTTTCCTATGCTTTCAATGCAATTCCAGTCTACCTCCTGAAATCAGTTTCCTGCAATTCTGCCCCGCTTTCAAGTCCTCTTGGCAGCCTTACTTCAGTCTATTTTTGGACGATAGCTGTCATTTATAACTCTGCAGGTTTGTGAATTACAGTGCCCCTGAGCTCCTTTCTTCAACTTGCTTTCTTGTGACCTGGCCGCAACACCGCAGGATGGCTTCAGGCCCTAATCTGGTTCCGGCACGGCACGCTGAGCCTTTGGTTATTTCCTCTTCCTGGTGGGAAATGAGAGTTAAATTTGCCCGTCCAGACACCTCCAGCTAGTCTCTCATTGGTTCTCGCTATTCCTGTTCATCTTCCGCAGAAATTGCAAACTGGGCCAAACAGGAGGTTAAAGGCGCTGACTCTCCAAGTGGGGAGAGTGTTAGTAAAGCGTCTGGAATGTTGCACCCGAGTACCAGGGGAGGAAAACTGAGACATATTTGAACACGTCTCCTGATCAGATGGTTGATCATACTCTAGGTTCCACATGCATGTTTTAGCTGAAGGAAGAATACCTTAAACCTGGAGAGTTAAGACCCGTGTAATGGATACCATGCAATATGACTTCAAAGGGTCTTCATTTGCTCACCGAACCTCTCCAATCCTATCACTGCTGCGTTTATGCCCCTGTACACCTGCTTGATTCTCTTTCGGAGACATAGCAATCCATAGGTTTTAAGATACTTACTAGTCAGGTACATTCTTAGGCGTTTAATATGCGGTGTTGAGTCCATTTCGTTGAGCAAGGAGTAGCTCTTGTCTATTCCATATTTGACTTAAGGAACTTTATCTGTGCTCATTTCAATCTCTGGTTTTATGCAGCACCCCAACTCACCTTTCCCCTTAAGCAAGCATAAGTTGGTTTTCTAAATTTGAGACCCTGTTCTGTTCTGTAATTCAGTTCCTGTGTAGCCAAGTTTACATTCCGTGTATTACTGATATCTTATGATGTTTCTTTTTCTGTGTGACTTATTTCAGTTAGAATCATCATACCTGAATCCACTCATTGTGCTGCTAAGGGCCTGATGACACAGATTTCATTGCTGAGTGATATTGCTTTGTAAGTAAATACCACAACTTCTTTATCCATTTTTCACTTTCTGCGATGTTGAACTTGTACTGTAAACGAGGTTCTTGTAAACAGAGGCGTCCCAAACTTTGGGGTGGCTGTGTCTTTTTGATTTTAGTTTCCGTAAACTATAGGACTATAAGTGGCAGTGCCCTAGACTCTGTTGCTTTGTTTTTTAGATGTTTCAGGAAACACCATACACTTCTCCCGAGTGTCTGTTGGCAATTTACATCCCGCCCATCAGCATAACAAGGCTCCCAGTTCTCCATGGCCTGTCCTGCCTTTCTGGATTTTACACTTTTTTCAGATGGCCCTTTTGACCGGGGGGAAGTGAGACTTCATTGTAGTGCAGATTTCCTTTGCAAGCTTGCTTGGTTGGCCAAAAAGGGCGTATGCGTTTTTTCCTGAATATATTCAGGAAAAAACGCATACGCCCTTTTTGGCCAAGTGCATCATTGTGGACGTTCTGCCTCTTTTCCTATGCTTTCAATGCAATTCCAGTCTACCTCCTGAAATCGGTTTCCTGCAATTCTGCCCCGCTTTCAAGTCCTCTTGGCAGCCTTACTTCAGTCTATTTTTGGACGATAGCTGTCATTTATAACTCTGCAGGTTTGTGAATTACAGTGCCCCTGAGCTCCTTTCTTCAACTTGCTTTCTTGTGACCTGGCCGCAACACCGCAGGATGGCTTCAGGCCCTAATCTGGTTCTGGTACGGCACGCTGAGCCTTTGGTTAATTCCTCTTCCTGGTGGGAAATGAGAGTTAAATTTGCCCGTCCAGACACCTCCAGCTAGCCTCTCATTGGTTCTTGCTATTCCTGTTCATCTTCCGCAGAAATTGCAAACTGGGCCAAACAGGACGTTAAAGGGACTGACTCTCCAAGTGGGGAGAGTGTTAGTAAAGCGTCTGGAATGTTGCACCCGAGTACCAGGGGAGGAAAACTGAGACATATTTGAACACGTCTCCCGATCACATGGTTGATCATACTCTAGGTTCCACATGCATGTTTTCGCTGAAGGAAGAATACCTTAAACCTGGGTAGTTGAAACCCGTGGAATGGGTACCATGCAATATGACTTCAAAGGGTCTTCATTTGCTCACCGAAACTCTCCAATCCTATCACTGCTGCATTTATGCCCCTGTACACATGCTTGATTCTCTTTCGGAGACATAGCAATCCATAGGTTTTAAGATACTTACTAGTCAGGTACATTCTTAGGCGTTTAATATGCGGTGTTGAGTCCATTTCGTTGAGCAAGGAGTAGCTCTTGTCTATTCCATATTTGGCTTAAGGAACTTTATCTGTGCTCATTTCAATCTCTGGTTTTATGCAGCAACCCAACTCACCTTTACCCTTAAGCAAGCATAAGTTGGTTTTCTAAATTTGAGATCCTGTTCTGTTTTGGAATTCAGTTCCTGTGTAACCAAGTTTACATTCCGTGTATTAGTGATATCTTATGATGTTTCTTTTTCTGTGTGACTTATTTCAGTTAGAATCATCGTACCTGAATCTACTCATTATGCTGCTACGGGCCTGATGACATAGATTTCATTGCTGAGTGATACTGCATTGTACGTAAGTACCACAAGTTCTTTATCCATTTTTCACTTTCTGCGATGTTGAACTTGTACTGTAAACGGGGTTCTTGTAAACAGAGCCGTTCCAAACTTTGGGGTGGCTGTGTCTTTTTGATTTTAATTTCCCTAAGCTATAGGACCATAAGTGGCAGTGCCCTAGGCTCTGTTGCTTTGTTTTTTAGATGTTTCAGGAAACACCATACACTTCTCCTGAGTGGTTGTTGGCAATTTACATCCCGCCCATCAGCATAACAAGGCTCCCAGTTCTCCATGGCCTGTCCTGCCTTTCTGGATTTTACACTTTTTTCAGATGGCCCTTTTGACCGGGGGGAAGTGAGACTTCATTGTAGTGCAGATTTCCTTTGCAAGCTTTCTTGGTTGGCCAAAAAGGGCGTATGCGTTTTTTCCTGAATATATTCAGGAAAAAACGCATACGCCCTTTTTGACCAAGTGCATCATTGTGGACGTTCTGCCTCTTTTCCTATGCTTTCAATGCAATTCCAGTCTACCTCCTGAAATCGGTTTCCTGCAATTCTGCCCCGCTTTCAAGTCCTCTTGGCAGCCTTACTTCAGTCTATTTTTGGACAATAGCTGTCATTTATAACTCTGCAGGTTTGTGAATTACAGTGCCCCTGAGCTCCTTTCTTCAACTCGCTTTCTTTTGAGCTGCCCGCAACACCGCAGGATGGCTTCAGGCCCTAATCTGGTTCCGGTACGGCACGCTGAGCCTTTGGTTATTTCCTCTTCCTGGTGGGAAATGAGAGTTAAATTTGCCCGTCCAGACACCTCCAGCTAGTCTCTCATTGGTTCTCGCTATTCCTGTTCATCTTCCGCAGAAATTGCAAACTGGGCCAAACAGGAGGTTAAAGGCGCTGACTCTCCAAGTGGGGAGAGTGTTAGTAAAGCGTCTGGAATGTTGCACCCGAGTACCAGGGGAGGAAAACTGAGACATATTTGAACACGTCTCCCGTTCACATGGTTGATCATACTTGGGTTCCACATGCATGTTTTAGCTGAAGGAAGAATACTTTAAACCTGGAGAGTTGAGACCCGTGTAATGGGTACCATGCAATATGACTTCAAAGGGTCTTCATTTGCTCACCGAACCTCTCCAATCCTATCACTGCTGCGTTTATGCCCCTGTACACATGCTTGATTCTCTTTCGGAGACATAGCAATCCATAGGTTTTAAGATACTTACTAGTCAGGTACATTCTTAGGCGTTTAATATGCGGTGTTGAGTCCATTTCGTTGAGCAAGGAGTAGCTCTTGTCTATTCCACATTTGACTTAAGGAACTTTATCTGTGCTCATTTCAATCTCTGGTTTTATGCAGCACCCCAATTCACCTTTACCCTTAAGCAAGCATAAGTTGGTTTTCTAAATTTGAGACCCTGTTCTGTTCTGGAATTCAGTTCCTGTGTAGCCAAGTTTACATTCCGTGTATTACTGATATCTTATGATGTTTCATTTTCTGTGTGACTTATTTCAGTTAGAATCATCGTACCTGAATCCACTCATTATGCTGCTACGGGCCTGATGACATAGATTTCATTGCTGACTGATACTGCATTGTACGTAAGTACCACAAGTTCTTTATCCATTTTTCACTTTCTGTGATATTGAACTTGTACGGTAAACGAGGTTCTTGTAAACGGAGGCGTCCCAAACTTTGGGGTGGCTGTGTCTTTTTGATTTTAATTTCCCTAAGCTATAGGACCATAAGTGGAAGTGCCCTAGGCTCTGTTGCTTTGTTTTTTAGATGTTTCAGGAAACACCATACACTTCTCCCGAGTGGTTGTTGGCAATTTACATCCCGCCCATCAGCATAACAAGGCTCCCAGTTCTCCATGGCCTGTTCTGCCTTTCTGGATTTTACACTTTTTTCAGATGGCCCTTTTGACCGGGGGGAAGTGAGACTTCATTGTAGTGCAGATTTCCTTTGCAAGCTTGCTTGGTTGGCCAAAAAGGGCGTATGCGTTTTTTCCTGAATATATTCAGGAAAAAACGCATACGCCCTTTTTGGCCAAGTGCATCATTGTGGACGTTCTGCCTCTTTTCCTATGCTTTCAATGCAATTCCAGTCTACCTCCTGAAATCGGTTTCCTGCAATTCTGCCCCGCTTTCAAGTCCTCTTGGCAGCCTTACTTCAGTCTATTTTTGGACGATAGCTGTCATTTATAACTCTGCAGGTTTGTGAATTAGAGTGCCCCTGAGCTCCTGTCTTCAACTCGCTTTCTTTTGAGCTGGCCGCAACACCGCAGGATGGCTTCAGGCCCTAATCTGATTCTGGCATGGCACGCTGAGCCTTTGGTTAATTCCTCTTCCTGGTAGGAAATGAGAGTTAAATTTGCCCGTCCAGACACCTCCAGCTAGTCTCCATTGGTTCTCGCTATTCCTGTTCATCTTCCGCAGAAATTGCAAACTGGGCCAAACAGGAGGTTAAAGGCGCTGACTCTCCAAGTGGGGAGAGTGTTAGTAAAGCGTCTGGAATGTTGCACCCGAGTACCAGTGGAGGAAAACTGAGACATATTTGAACACGTCTCCCGTTCACATGGTTGATCATACTTGGGTTCCACATGCATGTTTTAGCTGAAGGAACAATACCTTAAACATGGAGAGTTGAGACCCGTGGAATGGGTACCATGCAATATGACTTCAAAGGCTCTTCATTTGCTCACCGAACCTCTCCAATCCTATCACTGCTGCGTTTATGCCCCTGTACACATGCTTGATTCTCTTTCGGAGACATAGCAATCCATAGGTTTTAAGATACTTACTAGTCAGGTACATTCTTAGGCGTTTAATATGCGGTGTTGAGTCCATTTCGTTGAGCAAGGAGTAGCTCTTGTCTATTCCATATTTGGCTTAAGGAACTTTATCTGTGCTCATTTCAATCTCTGGTTTTATGCAGCACCCCAACTCACCTTTCCCCTTAAGCAAGCATAAGTTGGTTTTCTAAATTTGAGACCCTGTTCAGTTTTGGAATGCAGTTCCTGTGTAGCCAAGTTTACATTCCGTGTATTAGTGATATCTTATGATGTTTCTTTTTCTGTGTGACTTATTTCAGTTAGAATCATCGTACCTGAATCCACTCATTATGCTGCTACGGGCCTGATGACATATATTTCATTGCTGAGTGATACTGCATTGTATGTAAGTACTACAAGTTCTTTATCCATTTTTCACTTTCTGTGATATTGAACTTGTACGGTAAAAGAGGTTCTTGTAAACGGAGGCGTCCCAAACTTTGGGGTGGCTGTGTCTTTTTGATTTTAATTTCCCTAAGCTATAGGACCATAAGTGGAAGTGCCCTAGGCTCTGTTGCTTTGTTTTTTAGATGTTTCAGGAAACACCATACACTTCTCCCGAGTGGTTGTTGGCAATTTACATCCCGCCCATCAGCATAACAAGGCTCCCAGTTCTCCATGGCCTGTCCTGCCTTTCTGGATTTTACACTTTTTTCAGATGGCCCTTTTGACCGGGGGGAAGTGAGACTTCCTTGTAGTGCAGATTTCCTTTGCAAGCTTGCTTGGTTGGCCAAAAAGGGCGTATGCGATTTTTCCTGAATATATTCAGGAAAAAACGCATACGCCCTTTTTGGCCAAGTGCATCATTGTGGACGTTCTGCCTCTTTTCCTATGCTTTCCATACAATTCCAGTCTACCTCCTGAAATCGGTTTCCTGCAATTCTGCCCCGCTTTCAAGTCCTCTTGGCAGCCTTACTTCAGTATATTTTTGGACGATAGCTGTCATTTATAACTCTGCAGGTTTGTGAATTACAGTGCCCCTGAGCTCCTTTCTTCAACTTGCTTTCTTGTGAGCTGGCCGCAACACCGCAGGATGGCTTCAGGCCCTAATCTGGTTCCGGTACGGCACGCTGAGCCTTTGGTTAATTCCTCTTCCTGGTGGGAAATGAGAGTTAAATTTGCCCGTCCAGACACCTCCAGCTAGCCTCTCATTGGTTCTCGCTATTCCTGTTCATCTTCCGCAGAAATTGCAAACTGGGCCAAACAGGAGTTTAAAGGCGCTGACTCTCCAAGTGGGGAGAGTGTTAGTAAAGCGTCTGGAATGTTGCACCCGAGTACCAGGGGAGGAAAACTGAGACATATTTGAACACGTCTCCCGTTCACATGGTTGATCATACTTGGGTTCCACATGCATGTTTTAGCTGAAGGAAGAATACCTTAAACCTGGAGAGTTAAGACCCGTGTAATGGGTACCATGCAATATGACTTCAAAGTGTCTTCATTTGCTCACCGAACCTCTCCAATCCTATCACTGCTGCGTTTATGCCCCTGCACACATGCTTGATTCTCTTTCGGAGACATAGCAATCCATAGGTTTTAAGATACTTACTAGTCAGGTACATTCTTAGGCGTTTAATATGCGGTGTTGAGTCCGTTTCGTTGAGCAAGGAGTAACTCTTGTCTATTCCATATTTGACTTAAGGAACTTTATCTGTGCTCATTTCAATCTCTGGTTTTATGCAGCACCCCAGCTCACCTTTACCCTTAAGCAAGCATAAGTTGGTTTTCTAAATTTGAGACCCTGTTCTGTTCTGTAATTCAGTTCCTGTGTAGCCAAGTTTACATTCCGTGTATTACTGATATCTTATGATGTTTCTTTTTCTGTGTGACTTATTTCAGTTAGAATCATCATACCTGAATCCACTCATTGTGCTGCTAAGGGCCTGATGACACAGATTTCATTGCTGAGTGATATTGCTTTGTAAGTAAATACCACAACTTCTTTCTCCATTTTTCACTTTCTGCGATGTTGAACTTGTACTGTAAACGAGGTTCTTGTAAACAGAGCCGTTCCAAACTTTGGGGTGGCTGTGTCTTTTTGATTTTAATTTCCCTAAGCTATAGGACCATAAGTGGAAGTGCCCTAGGCTCTGTTGCTTTGTTTTTTAGATGTTTCAGGAAACACCATACACTTCTCCCTAGTGGTTGTTGGCAATTTACATCCCGCCCATCAGCATAACAAGGCTCCCAGTTCTCCATGGCCTGTCCTGTCTTTCTGGATTTTACACTTTTTTCAGATGGCCCTTTTGACCAGGGGGAAGTGAGACTTCATTGTAGTGCAGATTTCCTTTGCAAGCTTGCTGGGTTGGCCAAAAAGGGCGTAAGCATTTTTTCCTGAATATATTCAGGAAAAAACGCATACGCCCTTTTTGGCCAAGTGCATCATTGTGGACGTCCTGCCTCTTTTCCTATGCTTTCAATGCAATTCCAGTCTACCTCCTGAAATCGGTTTCCTGCAATTCTGCCCCGCTTTCAAGTCCTCTTGGCAGCCTTACTTCAGTCTATTTTTGGACGATAGCTGTCATTTATAACTCTGCAGGTTTGTGAATTACAGTGCCCCTGAGCTCCTTTCTTCAACTCGCTTTCTTTTGAGCTGGCCGCAACACCGCAGGATGGCTTCAGGCCCTAATCTGGTTCCGGTACGGCACGCTGAGCCTTTGGTTATTTCCTCTTCCTGGTGGGAAATGAGAGTTAAATTTGCCCGTCCAGACACCTCCAGCTAGCCTCTCATTGGTTCTCACTATTCCTGTTCATCTTCCGCAGAAATTGCAAACTGGGCCAAACAGGAGGTTAAAGGCGCTGACTCTCCAAGTGGGGAGAGTGTTAGTAAAGCGTCTGGAATGTTGCACCCGAGTACCAGGGGAGGAAAACTGAGACATATTTGAACACGTCTCCCGATCACATGGTTGATCATACTCTGGGTTCCACATGCATGTTTTAGCTGAAGGAAGTATACCTAAAACCTGGGTAGTTGAAACCCGTGGAATGGGTACCATGCAATATGACTTCAAAGGGTCTTCATTTGCTCACCGAACCTCTCCAATCCTATCACTGCTGCGTTTATGCCCCTGTACACATGCTTGATTCTCTTTCGGAGACATAGCAATCCATAGGTTTTAAGATACTTACTAGTCAGGTACATTCTTAGGCGTTTAATATGCCTTGTTGAGTCCATTTCGTTGAGCAAGGAGTAGCTCTTGTCTATTCCATATTTGACTTAAGGAACTTTATCTGTGCTCATTTCAATCTCTGGTTTTATGCAGCACCCCAACTCACCTTTACCCTTAAGCAAGCATAAGTTGGTTTTCTAAATTTGAGACCCTGTTCTGTTCTGTAATTCAGTTCCTGTGTAGCCAAGTTTACATTCCGTGTATTACTGATATCTTATGATGTTTCTTTTTCTGTGTGACTTACTTCAGTTAGAATCATCATACCTGAATCCACTCATTGTGCTGCTAAGGGCCTGATGACACAGATTTCATTGCTGAGTGATATTGCTTTGTAAGTAAATACCACAACTTCTTTATCCATTTTTCACTTTCTGCGATGTTGAACTTGTACTGTAAACGAGGTTCTTGTAAACAGAGCCGTCCCAAACTTTGGGGTGTCTGTGTCTTTTTGATTTTAATTTCCCTAAGCTATAGGACCATAAGTGGCAGTGCCCTAGGCTCTGTTGCTTTGTTTTTTAGATGTTTCAGGAAACACCATACACTTCTCCCGAGTGGTTGTTGGCAATTTACATCCCGCCCATCAGCATAACAAGGCTCCCAGTTCTCCATGGCCTGTCCTGCCTTTCTGGATTTTACACTTTTTTCAGATGGCCCTTTTGACCGGGGGGAAGTGAGACTTCATTGTAGTGCAGATTTCCTTTGCAAGCTTGCTTGGTTGGCCAAAAAGGGCGTATGCGTTTTTTCCTGAATATATTCAGGAAAAAACGCATACGCCCTTTTTGGCCAAGTGCATCATTGTGGACGTTCTGCCTCTTTTCCTATGCTTTCAATGCAATTCCAGTCTACCTCCTGAAATCGGTTTC
The DNA here is from genome assembly GCF_951394435.1 of Stenella coeruleoalba. Lineage (NCBI taxonomy): Eukaryota > Metazoa > Chordata > Mammalia > Artiodactyla > Delphinidae > Stenella > Stenella coeruleoalba. The sequence goes on along the minus strand of NW_027646442.1, from coordinate 147,557 downwards.
CTGCAATTCTGCCCCGCTTTCAAGTCCTCTTGGCAGCCTTACTTCAGTCTATTTTTGGACGATAGCTGTCATTTATAACTCTGCAGGTTTCTGAATTACAGTGCCCCTGAGCTCCTTTCTTCAACTCGCTTTCTTGTGACCTGGCCGCAACACCGCAGGATGGCTTCAGGCCCTAATCTGGTTCCGGCCCGGCATGCTGAGCCTTTGGTTAATTCCTCTTCCTGGTGGGAAATGAGAGTTAAATTTGCCCGTCCAGACTCCTCCAGCTAGTCTCTCATTGGTTCTCGCTATTCCTGTTCATCTTCCGCAGAAATTGCAAACTGGGCCAAACAGGAGGTTAAAGGGACTGACTCTCCAAGTGGGGAGAGTGTTAGTAAAGCGTCTGGAATGTTGCACCCGAGTACCAGGGGAGGAAAACTGAGACATATTTGAACACATCTCCCGATCACATGGTTGATCATACTCTAGGTTCCACATGCATGTTTTAGCTGAAGGAAGAATACCTTAAACCTGGGTAGTTGAAACCCGTGGAATGGGTACCATGCAATATGACTTCAAAGGGTCTTCATTTGCTCACCGAACCTCTCCAATCCTATCACTGCTGCGTTTATGCCCCTGTACACATGCTTGATTCTCTTTCGGAGACATAGCAATCCATAGGTTTTAAGATACTTACTAGTCAGGTACATTCTTAGGCGTTTAATATGGGGTGTTGAGTCCATTTCGTTGAGCAAGGAGTAGCTCTTGTCTATTCCATATTTGGCTTAAGGAACTTTATCTGTGCTCATTTCAATCTCTGGTTTTATGCAGCATCCCAACTCACCTTTACCCTTAAGCAAGAATAAGTTGGTTTTCTAAATTTGAGACCCTGTTCTGTTCTGTAATTCAGTTCCTGTGTAGCCAAGTTTACATTCCGTGTATTACTGATATCTTATGATGTTTCTTTTTCTGTGTGACTTATTTCAGTTAGAATCATCATACCTGAATCCACTCATTGTGCTGCTAAGGGCCTGATGACACAGATTTCATTGCTGAGTGATATTGCTTTGTAAGTAAATACCACAACTTCTTTCTCCATTTTTCACTTTCTGCGATGTTGAACTTGTACTGTAAACGAGGTTCTTGTAAACAGAGCCGTTCCAAACTTTGGGGTGGCTGTGTCTTTTTGATTTTAATTTCCCTAAGCTATAGGACCATAAGTGGCAGTGCCCTAGGCTCTGTTGCTTTGTTTTTTAGATGTTTCAGGAAACACCATACACTTCTCCCGAGTGTCTGTTGGCAATTTACATCCCGCCCATCAGCATAACAAGGCTCCCAGTTCTCCATGGCCTGTCCTGCCTTTCTGGATTTTACACTTTTTTCAGATGGCCCTTTTGACCGGGGGGAAGTGAGACTTCATTGTAGTGCAGATTTCCTTTGCAAGCTTGCTTGGTTGGCCAAAAAGGGCGTATGCGTTTTTTCCTGAATATATTCAGGAAAAAACGCATACGCCCTTTTTGGCCAAGTGCATCATTGTGGACGTTCTGCCTCTTTTCCTATGCTTTCCATACAATTCCAGTCTACCTCCTGAAATCGGTTTCCTGCAATTCTGCCCCGCTTTCAAGTCCTCTTGGCAGCCTTACTTCAGTCTATTTTTGGACGATAGCTGTCATTTATAACTCTGCAGGTTTGTGAATTACAGTGTCCCTGAGCTCCTTTCTTCAACTTGCTTTCTTGTGAGCTGGCCGCAACACCGCAGGATCGCTTCAGGCCCTAATCTGGTTCCGGTACGGCACGCTGAGCCTTTGGATATTTCCTCTTCCTGGTGGGAAATGAGAGTTAAATTTGCCCGTCCAGACACCTCCAGCTAGCCTCTCATTGGTTCTCGCTATTCCTGTTCATCTTCCGCAGAAATTGCAAACTGGGCCAAACAGGAGGTTAAAGGCGCTGACTCTCCAAGTGGGGAGAGTGTTAGTAAAGCGTCTGGAATGTTGCACCCGAGTACCAGGGGAGGAAAACTGAGACATATTTGAACACGTCTCCCATTCACATGGTTGATCATACTTGGGTTCCACATGCATGTTTTAGCTGAAGGAAGAATACCTTAAACCTGGAGAGTTAAGACCCGTGTAATGGGTACCATGCAATATGACTTCAAAGTGTCTTCATTTGCTCACCGAACCTCTCCAATCCTATCACTGCTGCGTTTATGCCCCTGTACACATGCTTGATTCTCTTTCGGAGACATAGCAATCCATAGGTTTTAAGATACTTACTAGTCAGGTACATTCTTAGGCGTTTAATATGCGGTGTTGAGTCCGTTTCGTTGAGCAGGAGTAGCTCTTGTCTATTCCATATTTGACTTAAGGAACTTTATCTGTGCTCATTTCAATCTCTGGTTTTATGCAGCACCCCAACTCACCTTTCCCCTTAAGCAAGCATAAGTTGGTTTTCTAAATTTGAGACCCTGTTCTGTTCTGTAATTCAGTTCCTGTGTAGCCAAGTTTACATTCCGTGTATTACTGATATCTTATGATGTTTCTTTTTCTGTGTGACTTATTTCAGTTAGAATCATCATACCTGAATCCACTCATTGTGCTGCTAAGGGCCTGATGACACAGATTTCATTGCTGAGTGATATTGCTTTGTAAGTAAATACCACAACTTCTTTCTCCATTTTTCACTTTCTGCGATGTTGAACTTGTACTGTAAACGAGGTTCTTGTAAACAGAGCCGTTCCAAACTTTGGGGTGGCTGTGTCTTTTTGATTTTAATTTCCCTAAACTATAGGACCATAAGTGGAAGTGCCCTAGGCTCTGTTGCTTTGTTTTTTAGATGTTTCAGGAAACACCATACACTTCTCCCTAGTGGTTGTTGGCAATTTACATCCCGCCCATCAGCATAACAAGGCTCCCAGTTCTCCATGGCCTGTCCTGTCTTTCTGGATTTTACACTTTTTTCAGATGGCCCTTTTGACCGGGGGGAAGTGAGACTTCATTGTAGTGCATATTTCCTTTGCAAGCTTGCTGGGTTGGCCAAAAAGGGCGTATGCGTTTTTTCCTGAATATATTCAGGAAAAAACGCATACGCCCTTTTTGGCCAAGTGCATCATTGTGGACGTTCTGCCTCTTTTCCTATGCTTTCAATGCAATTCCAGTCTACCTCCTGAAATCGGTTTCCTGCAATTCTGCCCCGCTTTCAAGTCCTCTTGGCAGCCTTACTTCAGTCTATTTTTGGACGATAGCTGTCATTTATAACTCTGCAGGTTTGTGAATTATAGTGCCCCTGAGCTGCTTTCTTCAACTCGGTTTCTTTTGAGGTGGCCGCAACACCGCAGGATGGCTTCAGGCCCTAATCTGGTTCCGGTACGGCACGCTGAGCCTTTGGTTATTTCCTCTTCCTGTTGGGAAATGAGAGTTAAATTTGCCCGTCCAGACACCTCCAGCTAGCCTCTCATTGGTTCTCGCTATTCCTGTTCATCTTCCGCAGAAATTGCAAACTGGGCCAAACAGGAGGTTAAAGGGACTGACTCTCCAAGTGGGGAGAGTGTTAGTAAAGCGTCTGGAATGTTGCACCCGAGTACCAGGGGAGGAAAACTGAGACATATTTGAACACGGCTCCCGTTCACATGGTTGATCATACTTGGGTTCCACATGCATGTTTTAGCTGAAGGAAGAATACCTTAAACCTGGAGAGTTAAGACCCGTGTAATGGGTACCATGCAATATGACTTCAAAGTGTCTTCATTTGCTCACCGAACCTCTCCAATCCTATCACTGCTGCGTTTATGCCCCTGTACACATGCTTGATTCTCTTTCGGAGACATAGCAATCCATAGGTTTTAAGATACTTACTAGTCAGGTACATTCTTAGGCGTTTAATATGGGGTGTTGAGTCCATTTCATTGAGCAAGGAGTAGCTCTTGTCTATTCCATATTTGGCTTAAGGAACTTTATCTGTGCTCATTTCAATCTCTGGTTTTATGCAGCACCCCAACTCACCTTTACCCTTAAGCAAGCATAAGTTGGTTTTCTAAATTTGAGACCCTGTTCTGTTCTGTAATTCAGTTCCTGTGTAGCCAAGTTTACATTCCGTGTATTACTGATATCTTATGATGTTTCTTTTTCTGTGTGACTTATTTCAGTTAGAATCATCATACCTGAATCCACTCATTGTGCTGCTAAGGGCCTGATGACACAGATTTCATTGCTGAGTGATATTGCTTTGTAAGTAAATACCACAACTTCTTTATCCATTTTTCACTTTCTGCGATGTTGTACTTGTACTGTAAACGAGGTTCTTGTAAACAGAGCCGTTCCAAACTTTGGGGTGGCTGTGTCTTTTTGATTTTAATTTCCCTAAGCTATATGACCATAAGTGGAAGTGCCCTAGGTTCTGTTGCTTTGTTTTTTAGATGTTTCAGGAAACACCATACACTTCTCCCGAGTGGTTGTTGGCAATTTACATCCCGCCCATCAGCAGAACAAGGCTCCCAGTTCTCCATGGCCTGTCCTGCCTTTCTGGATTTTACACTTTTTTCAGATGGCCCTTTTGACCGGGGGGAAGTGAGACTTCATTGCAGTGCAGATTTCCTTTGCAAGCTTGCTTGGTTGGCCAAAAAGGGCGTATGCGTTTTTTCCTGAATATATTCAGGAAAAAACGCATACGTCCTTTTTGGCCAAGTGCATCATTGTGGACGTTCTGCCTCTTTTCCTATGCTTTCCATACAATTCCAGTCTACCTCCTGAAATCGGTTTCCTGCAATTCTGCCCCGCTTTCAAGTCCTCTTGGCAGCCTTACTTTAGTATATTTTTGGACGATAGCTGTCATTTATAACTCTGCAGGTTTGTGAATTACAGTGCCCCTGAGCTCCTTTCTTCAACTTGCTTTCTTGTGAGCTGGCCGCAACACCGCAGGATGGCTTCAGGCCCTAATCTGGTTCCGGTACGGCACGCTGAGCCTTTGGTTATTTCCTCTTCCTGGTGGGAAATGAGAGTTAAATTTGCCCGTCCAGACACCTCCAGCTAGCCTCTCATTGGTTCTCGCTATTCCTGTTCATCTTCCGCAGAAATTGCAAACTGGGCCAAACAGGAGGTTAAAGGCGCTGACTCTCCAAGTGGGGAGAGTGTTAGTAAAGCGTCTGGAATGTTGCACCCGAGTACCAGGGGAGGAAAACTGAGACATATTTGAACATGTCTCCCGTTCACATGGTTGATCATACTTGGGTTCCACATGCATGTTTTAGCTGAAGGAAGAATACCTTAAACCTGGGTAGTTGAAACCCGTGGAATGGGTACCATGCAATATGACTTCAAAGGGTCTTCATTTGCTCACCGAACCTCTCCAATCCTATCACTGCTGCGTTTATGCCCCTGTACACACGCTTGATTCTCTTTTGGAGACATAGCAATCCATAGGTTTTAAGATACTTACTAGTCAGGTACATTCTTAGGCGTTTAATATGGGGTGTTGAGTCCATTTCGTTGAGCAAGGAGTAGCTCTTGTCTATTCCATATTTGGCTTAAGGAACTTTATCTGTGCTCATTTCAATCTCTGGTTTTATGCAGCACCCCAACTCACCTTTACCCTTAAGCAAGCATAAGTTGGTTTTCTAAATTTGAGACCCTGTTCTGTTCTGTAATTCAGTTCCTGTGTAGCCAAGTTTACATTCCGTGTATTACTGATATCTTATGATGTTTCTTTTCTGTGTGACTTATTTCAGTTAGAATCATCATACCTGAATCCACTCATTGTGCTGCTACGGGCCTGATGACACAGATTTCATTGCTGAGTGATATTGCTTTGTAAGTAAATACCACAACTTCTTTATCCATTTTTCACTTTCTGCGATGTTGAACTTGTACTGTAAACGAGGTTCTTGTAAACAGAGCCGTTCCAAACTTTGGGGTGGCTGTGTCTTTTTGATTTTAATTTCCCTAAGCTATATGACCATAAGTGGAAGTGCCCTAGGTTCTGTTGCTTTGTTTTTTAGATGTTTCAGGAAACACCATACACTTCTCCCGAGTGGTTGTTGGCAATTTACATCCCGCCCATCAGCATAACAAGGCTCCCAGTTCTCCATGGCCTGTCCTGCCTTTCTGGATTTTACACTTTTTTAGATGGCCCTTTTGACCGGGGGGAAGTGAGACTTCATTGCAGTGCAGATTTCCTTTGCAAGCTTGCTTGGTTGGCCAAAAAGGGCGTATGCGTTTTTTCCTGAATATATTCAGGAAAAAACGCATACGCCCTTTTTGGCCAAGTGCATCATTGTGGACGTTCTGCCTCTTTTCCTATGCTTTCCATACAATTCCAGTCTACCTCCTGAAATCGGTTTCCTGCAATTCTGCCCCGCTTTCAAGTCCTCTTGGCAGCCTTACTTCAGTATATTTTTGGACGATAGCTGTCATTTATAACTCTGCAGGTTTGTGAATTACAGTGCCCCTGAGCTCCTTTCTGCAACTTGCTTTCTTGTGAGCTGGCCGCAACACCGCAGGATGGCTTCAGGCCCTAATCTGGTTCCGGTACGGCACGCTGAGCCTTTGGTTATTTCCTCTTCCTGGTGGGAAATGAGAGTTAAATTTGCCCGTCCAGACACCTCCAGCTAGCCTCTCATTGGTTCTCGCTATTCATGTTCATCTTCCGCAGAAATTGCAAACTGGGCCAAACAGGAGGTTAAAGGCGCTGACTCTCCAAGTGGGGAGAGTGTTAGTAAAGCATCTGGAATGTGGCACCCGAGTACCAGGGGAGGAAAACTGAGACATATTTGAACACGGCTCCCGTTCACATGGTTGATCATACTTGGGTTCCACATGCATGTTTTAGCTGAAGGAAGAATACCTTAAACCTGGAGAGTTAAGACCCGTGTAATGGGTACCATGCAATATGACTTCAAAGTGTCTTCATTTGCTCACCGAACCTCTCCAATCCTATCACTGCTGCGTTTATGCCCCTGTACACATGCTTGATTCTCTTTCGGAGACATAGCAATCCATAGGTTTTAAGATACTTACTAGTCAGGTACATTCTTAGGCGTTTAATATGCGGTGTTGAGTCCGTTTCGTTGAGCAAGGAGTAGCTCTTGTCTATTCCATATTTGACTTAAGGAACTTTATCTGTGCTCATTTCAATCTCTGGTTTTATGCAGCACCCCAACTCACCTTTCCCCTTAAGCAAGCATAAGTTGGTTTTCTAAATTTGAGACCCTGTTCTGTTCTGTAATTCAGTTCCTGTGTAGCCAAGTTTACATTCCGTGTATTACTGATATCTTATGATGTTTCTTTTTCTGTGTGACTTATTTCAGTTAGAATCATCATACCTGAATCCACTCATTGTGCTGCTAAGGGCCTGATGACACAGATTTCATTGCTGAGTGATATTGCTTTGTAAGTAAATACCACAACTTCTTTCTCCATTTTTCACTTTCTGCGATGTTGAACTTGTACTGTAAACGAGGTTCTTGTAAACAGAGCCTTTCCAAACTTTTGGGTGGCTGTGTCTTTTTGATTTTAATTTCCCTAAGCTATAGGACCATAAGTGGAAGTGCCCTAGGCTCTGTTGCTTTGTTTTTTAGATGTTTCAGGAAACACCATACACTTCTCCCGAGTGGTTGTTGGCAATTTACATCCCGCCCATCAGCATAACAAGGCTCCCAGTTATCCATGGCGTGTCCTGTCTTTCCGGATTTTACACTTTTTTCAGATGGCCCTTTTGACCGGGGGGAAGTGAGACTTCATTGTAGTGCAGATTTCCTTTGCAAGCTTGCTGGGTTGGCCAAAAAGGGCGTATGCGTTTTTTCCTGAATATATTCAGGAAAAAACGCATACGCCCTTTTTGGCCAAGTGCATCATTGTGGACGTTCTGCCTCTTTTCCTATGCTTTCAATGCAATTCCAGTCTACCTCCTGAAATCGGTTTCCTGCAATTCTGCCCCGCTTTCAAGTCCTCTTGGCAGCCTTACTTCAGTATATTTTTGGACGATAGCTGTCATTTATAACTCTGCAGGTTTGTGAATTACAGTGCCCCTGAGCTCCTTTCTTCAACTCGCTTTCTTGTGACCTGGCCTCAACACCACAGGATGGCTTCAGGCCCTAATCTGGTTCCGGCACGGCACGCTGAGCCTTTGGTTAATTCCTCTTCCTGGTGGGAAATGAGAGTTAAATTTGCCCATCCAGACACCTCCAGCTAGCCTCTCATTGGTTCTCGCTATTCCTGTTCATCTTCCGCAGAAATTGCAAACTGGGCCAAACAGGAGGTTAAAGGGACTGACTCTCCAAGTGGGGAGAGTGTTAGTAAAGCGTCTGGAATGTTGCACCCGAGTACCAGGGGAGGAAAACTGAGACATATTTGAACACGTCTCCCGATCACATGGTTGATCATACTCTGGGTTCCACATGCATATTTTAGCTGAAGGAAGAATACCTAAAACCTGGGTAGTTGAAACCCGTGGAATGGGTACCATGCAATATGACTTCAAAGGGTCTTCATTTGCTCACCGAACCTCTCCAATCCTATCACTGCTGCGTTTATGCCCCTGTACACATGCTTGATTCTCTTTCGGAGACATAGCAATCCATAGGTTTTAAGATACTTACTAGTCAGGTACATTCTTAGGCGTTTAATATGGGGTGTTGAGTCCATTTCATTGAGCAAGGAGTAGCTCTTGTCTATTCCATATTTGGCTTAAGGAACTTTATCTGTGCTCATTTCAATCTCTGGTTTTATGCAGCACCCCAACTCACCTTTACCCTTAAGCAAGAATAAGTTGGTTTTCTAAATTTGAGACCCTGTTCTGTTCTGTAATTCAGTTCCTGTGTAGCCAAGTTTACATTCCGTGTATTACTGATATCTTATGATGTTTCTTTTTCTGTGTGACTTATTTCAGTTAGAATCATCATACCTGAATCCACTCATTGTGCTGCTAAGGGCCTGATGACACAGATTTCATTGCTGAGTGATATTGCTTTGTAAGTAAATACCACAACTTCTTTCTCCATTTTTCACTTTCTGCGATGTTGAACTTGTACTGTAAACGAGGTTCTTGTAAACAGAGCCGTTCCAAACTTTGGGGTGGCTGTGTCTTTTTGATTTTAATTTCCCTAAGCTATAGGACCATAAGTGGAAGTGCCCTAGGTTCTGTTGCTTTGTTTTTTAGATGTTTCAGGAAACACCATACACTTCTCCCGAGTGGTTGTTGGCAATTTACATCCCGCCCATCAGCATGTCAAGGCTCCCAGTTCTCCATGGCCTGTCCTGCCTTTCTGGATTTTACACTTTTTTCAGATGGCCCTTTTGACCGGGGGGAAGTGAGACTTCATTGTAGTGCAGATTTCCTTTGCAAGCTTGCTTGGTTGGCCAAAAAGGGCGTATGCGTTTTTTCCTGAATATATTCAGGAAAAAACGCATACGCCCTTTTTGGCCAAGTGCATCATTGTGGACGTTCTGCCTCTTTTCCTATGCTTTCAATGCAATTCCAGTCTACCTCCTGAAATCGGTTTCCTGCAATTCTGCCCCGCTTTCAAGTCCTCTTGGCAGCCTTACTTCAGTATATTTTTGGACGATAGCTGTCATTTATAACTCTGCAGGTTTGTGAATTATAGTGCCCCTGAGCTCCTTTCTTCAACTCGGTTTCTTTTGAGGTGGCCGCAACACCGCAGGATGGCTTCAGACCCTAATCTGGTTCCGGTACGGCACGCTGAGCCTTTGGTTATTTCCTCTTCCTGTTGGGAAATGAGAGTTAAATTTGCCCGTCCAGACACCTCCAGCTAGCCTCTCATTGGTTCTCGCTATTCCTGTTCATCTTCCGCAGAAATTGCAAACTGGGCCAAACAGGAGGTTAAAGGGACTGACACTCCAAGTGGGGAGAGTGTTAGTAAAGCGTCTGGAATGTTGCACCCGAGTACCAGGGGTGGAAAACTGAGACATATTTGAACACGTCTCCCGTTCACATGGTTGATCATACTCTGGGTTCCACATGCATATTTTAGCTGAAGGAAGAATACCTTAAACCTGGGTAGTTGAAACCCGTGGAATGGGTACCATGCAATATGACTTCAAAGGGTCTTCATTTGCTCACCGAACCTCTCCAATCCTATCACTGCTGCGTTTATGCCCCTGTACACATGCTTGATTCTCTTTCGGAGACATAGCAATCCATAGGTTTTAAGATACTTACTAGTCAGGTACATTCTTAGGCGTTTAATATGGGGTGTTGAGTCCATTTCATTGAGCAAGGAGTAGCTCTTGTCTATTCCATATTTGGCTTAAGGAACTTTATCTGTGCTCATTTCAATCTCTGGTTTTATGCAGCACCCCAACTCACCTTTACCCTTAAGCAAGCATAAGTTGGTTTTCTAAATTTGAGACCCTGTTCAGTTTTGGAATGCAGTTCCTGTGTAGCCAAGTTTACATTCCGTGTATTAGTGATATCTTATGATGTTTCTTTTTCTGTGTGACTTATTTCAGTTAGAATCATCATACTTGAATCCACTCATTGTGCTGCTAAGGGCCTGATGACACAGATTTCATTGCTGAGTGATATTGCTTTGTAAGTAAATACCACAACTTCTTTCTCCATTTTTCACTTTCTGCGATGTTGAAGTTGTACTGTAAACGAGGTTCTTGTAAACAGAGCCGTTCCAAACTTTGGGGTGGCTGTGTCTTTTTGATTTTAATTTCCCTAAGCTATAGGACCATAAGTGGAAGTGCCCTAGGCTCTGTTGCTTTGTTTTTTAGATGTTTCAGGAAACACCATACACTTCTCCCGAGTGGTTGTTGGCAATTTACATCCCGCCCATCAGCATAACAAGGCTCCCAGTTCTCCATGGCCTGTCCTGCCTTTCTGGATTTTACACTTTTTTCAGATGGCCCTTTTGACCGGGGGGAAGTGAGACTTCATTGTAGTGCAGATTTCCTTTGCAAGCTTGCTGGGTTGGCCAAAAAGGGCGTATGCGTTTTTTCCTGAATATATTCAGGAAAAAACGCATACGCCCTTTTTGGCCAAGTGCATCATTGTGGACTTTCTGCCTCTTTTCCTATGCTTTCAATGCAATTCCAGTCTACCTCCTGAAATCGGTTTCCTGCAATTCTGCCCCGCTTTCAAGTCCTCTTGGCATCCTTACTTCAGTATATTTTTGGACGATAGCTGTCATTTATAACTCTGCAGGTTTGTGAATTACAGTGCCCCTGAGCTCCTTTCTTCAACTTGCTTTCTTGTGACCTGGCCGCAACACCACAGGATGGCTTCAGGCCCTAATCTGGTTCCGGCACGGCACACTGAGCCTTTGGTTAATTCCTCTTCCTGGTGGGAAATGAGAGTTAAATTTGCCCATCCAGACACCTCCAGCTAGCCTCTCATTGGTTCTCACTATTCCTGTTCATCTTCCGCAGAAATTGCAAACTGGGCCAAACAGGAGGTTAAAGGGACTGACTCTCCAAGTCGGGAGAGTGTTAGTAAAGTGTCTGGAATGTTGCACCCGAGTACCAGGGTACGAAAACTGAGACATATTTGAACACGTCTCCCGATCACATGGTTGATCATACTCTAGGTTCCACATGCATGTTTTAGCTGAAGGAAGAATACCTTAAACCTGGGTAGTTGAAACCCGTGGAATGGGTACCATGCAATATGACTTCAAAGGGTCTTCATTTGCTCACCGAACCTCTCCAATCCTATCACTGCTGCGTTTATGCCCCTGTACACACGCTTGATTCTCTTTTGGAGACATAGCAATCCATAGGTTTTACGATACTTACTAGTCAGGTACATTCTTAGGCGTTTAATATGCGGTGTTGAGTCCCTTTCGTTGAGCAAGGAGTAGCTCTTGTCTATTCCATATTTGACTTAATGAACTTTATCTGTGCTCATTTCAATCTCTGGTTTTATGCAGCACCCCAACTCACCTTTACCCTTAAGCAAGCATAAGTTTGTTTTCTAAATTTGAGACCCTGTTCTGTTCTGTAATTCAGTTCCTGTGTAGCCAAGTTTCCATTCCATGTATTAGTGATATCTTATGATGTTTCTTTTTCTGTGTGACTTATTTCAGTTAGAATCATCATACCTGAATCCACTCATTGTGCTGCTAAGGGCCTGATGACATAGATTTCATTGCTGAGTGTTATTGCTTTGTAGGTAAATACCACAGCTTCTTTATCCATTTTTCATTTTCTGCGATGTTGAACTTGTACTGTAAACGAGGTTCTTGTAAACAGAGCCGTCCCAAACTTTGGGGTGGCTGTGTCTTTTTGATTTTAATTTCCCTAAGCTATAGGACCATAAGTGGAAGTGCCCTAGGTTCTGTTGCTTTGTTTTTTAGATGTTTCAGGAAACACCATACACTTCTCCCGAGTGGTTGTTGGCAATTTACATCCCGCCCATCAGCATAACAAGGCTCCCAGTTCTCCATGGCCTGTCCTGCCTTTCTGGATTTTACACTTTTTTCAGATGGCCCTTTTGACCGGGGGGAAGTGAGACTTCATTGTAGTGCAGATTTCCTTTGCAAGCTTGCTTGGTTGGCCAAAAAGGGCGTATGCGTTTTTTCCTGAATATATTCAGGAAAAAACGCATACGCCCTTTTTGGCCAAGTGCATCATTGTGGACGTTCTGCCTCTTTTCCTATGCTTTCAATGCAATTCCAGTCTACCTCCTGAAATCGGTTTCCTGCAATTCTGCCCCGCTTTCAAGTCCTCTTGGCAGCCTTACTTCAGTCTATTTTTGGACGATAGCTGTCATTTATAACTCTGCAGGTTTGTGAATTACAGTGCCCCTGAGCTCCTTTCTTCAACTCGCTTTCTTGTGACCTGGCCGCAACACCGCAGGATGGCTTCAGGCCCTAATCTGGTTCCGGCACGGCACGCTGAGCCTTTGGTTATTTCCTCTTCCTGGTGGGAAATGAGAGTTAAATTTGCCCGTCCAGACACCTCCAGCTAGTCTCTCATTGTTTCTCGCTATTCCTGTTCATCTTCCGCAGAAATTGCAAACTGGGCCAAACAGGAGGTTAAAGGGACTGACTCTCCAAGTCGGGAGAGTGTTAGTAAAGCGTCTGGAATGTTGCACCCGAGTACTAGGGTACGAAAACTGAGACATATTTGAACACGTCTCCCGATCACATGGTTGATCATACTCTGGGTTCCACATGCATGTTTTAGCTGAAGGAAAAATACCTAAAACCTGGGTAGTTGAAACCCGTGGAATGGGTACCATGCAATATGACTTCAAAGGGTCTTCATTTGCTCACCGAACCTCTCCAATCCTATCACTGCTGCGTTTATGCCCCTGTACACATGCTTGATTCTCTTTCGGAGACATAGCAATCCATAGGTTTTAAGATACTTACTAGTCAGGTACATTCTTAGGCGTTTAATATGCGGTGTTGAGTCCATTTCGTTGAGCAAGGAGTAGCTCTTGTCTATTCCATATTTGGCTTAAGGAACTTTATCTGTGCTCATTTCAATCTCTGGTTTTATGCAGCACCCCAACTCACCTTTCCCCTTAAGCAAGCATAAGTTGGTTTTCTAAATTTGAGACCCTGTTCTGTTCTGTAATTCAGTTCCTGTGTAGCCAAGTTTACATTCCGTGTATTACTGATATCTTATGATGTTTCTTTTTCTGTGTGACTTATTTCAGTTAGAATCATCATACCTGAATCCACTCATTGTGCTGCTAAGGGCCTGATGACACAGATTTCATTGCTGAGTGATATTGCTTTGTAAGTAAATACCACAACTTCTTTATCCATTTTTCACTTTCTGCGATGTTGAACTTGTACTGTAAACGAGGTTCTTGTAAACAGAGCCGTTCCAAACTTTGGGGTGGCTGTGTCTTTTTGATTTTAAATTCCCTAAGCTATAGGATCATAAGTGGAAGTGCCCTAGGCTCTGTTGCTTTGTTTTTTAGATGTTTCAGGAAACACCATACACTACTCCCGAGTGGTTGTTGGCAATTTACATCCCGCCCATCAGCATAACAAGGGTCCCAGTTCTCCATGGCCTGTCCTGCCTTTCTGGATTTTACACGTTTTTCAGATGACCCTTTTGACCGGGTGGAAGTGAGACTTCATTGTAGTGCAGATTTCCTTTGCAAGCTTGCTTGGTTGGCCAAAAAGGGCGTATGCGTTTTTTCCTGAATATATTCAGGAAAAAACGCATACGCCCTTTTTGGCCAAGTGCATCATTGTGGACGTTCTGCCTGTTTTCCTATGCTTTCAATGCAATTCCAGTCTACCTCCTGAAATCGGTTTCCTGCAATGCTGAACCGCTTTCAAGTCCTCTTGGCAGCCTTACTTCAGTCTATTTTTGGACGATAGCTGTCATTTATAACTCTGCAGGTTTGTGAATTACAGTGCCCCTGAGCTCCTTTCTTCAACTCGCTTTCTTGTGACCTGGCCACAACACCGCAGGATGGCTTCAGGCCCTAATCTGGTTCTGGCACGGCACGCTGAGCCTTTGGTTAATTCCTCTTCCTGGTGGGAAATGAGAGTTAAATTTGCCCGTCCAGACACCTCCAGCTAGTCTCTCATTGGTTCTCGCTATTCCTGTTCATCTTCCGTAGAAATTGCAAACTGGGCCAAACAGGAGGTTAAAGGGACTGACTCTCCAAGTCGGGAGAGTGTTAGTAAAGCGTCTGGAATGTTGCACCCGAGTACCAGGGTACGAAAACTGAGACATATTTGAACACGTCTCCCGATCACATGGTTGATCATACTCTGGGTTCCACATGCATGTTTTAGCTGAAGGAAGAATACCTTAAACCTGGGTAGTTGAAACCCGTGGAATGGGTACCATGCAATATGACTTCAAAGGGTCTTCATTTGCTCACCGAACCTCTCCAATCCTATCACTGCTGCGTTTATGCCCCTGTACACATGCTTGATTCTCTTTCGGAGACATAGCAATCCATAGGTTTTAAGATACTTACTAGTCAGGTACATTCTTAGGCGTTTAATATGGGGTGTTGAGTCCATTTTGTTGAGCAAAGAGTAGCTCTTGTCTATTCCATATTTGGCTTAAGGAACTTTATCTGTGCTCATTTCAATCTCTGGTTTTATGCAGCACCCCAACTCACCTTTCCCCTTAAGCAAGCATAAGTTGGTTTTCTAAATTTGAGACCCTGTTCTGTTCTGTAATTCAGTTCCTGTGTAGCCAAGTTTACATTCCGTGTTTTACTGATATCTTATGATGTTTCTTTTTCTGTGTGACTTATTTCAGTTAGAATCATCATACCTGAATCCACTCATTATGCTGCTACGGGCCTGATGACATAGATTTCATTGCTGAGTGATACTGCTTTGTACGTAAGTACCACAAGTTCTTTATCCATTTTTCACTTTCTGTGATATTGAACTTGTACGGTAAACGAGGTTCTTGTAAACGGAGGCGTCCCAAACTTTGGGGTGGCTGTGTCTTTTTGATTTTAATTTCCCTAAGCTATAGGACCATAAGTGGAAGTGCCCTAGGTTCTGTTGCTTTGTTTTTTAGATGTTTCAGGAAACACCATACACTTCTCCCGAGTGTCTGTTGGCAATTTACATCCCGCCCATCAGCATAACAAGGCTCCCAGTTCTCCATGGCCTGTCCTGCCTTTCTGGATTTTACACTTTTTTCAGATGGCCCTTTTGACCGGGGGGAAGTGAGACTTCATTGTAGTGCAGATTTCCTTTGCAAGCTTGCTTGGTTGGCCAAAAAGGGCGTATGTGTTTTTTCCTGAATATATTCAGGAAAAAACGCATACGCCCTTTTTGGCCAAGTGCATCATTGTGGACGTTC
The DNA here is from genome assembly GCF_951394435.1 of Stenella coeruleoalba. Lineage (NCBI taxonomy): Eukaryota > Metazoa > Chordata > Mammalia > Artiodactyla > Delphinidae > Stenella > Stenella coeruleoalba. Next base: position 131,820 of record NW_027646442.1, on the reverse strand, counting down.
TGCCTCTTTTCCTATGCTTTCAATGCAATTCCAGTCTACCTCCTGAAATCGGTTTCCTGCAATTCTGCCCCGCTTTCAAGTCCTCTTGGCAGCCTTACTTCAGTCTATTTTTGGACGATAGCTGTCATTTATAACTCTGCAGGTTTGTGAATTACAGTGCCCCTGAGCTCCTTTCTTCAACTCGCTTTCTTGTGACCTGGCCGCAACACCGCAGGATGGTTTCAGGCCCTAATCTTGTTCCGGCACGGCCTGCTGAGCCTTTGGTTAATTCCTCTTCCTGGTGGGAAATGAGAGTTAAATTTGCCCGTCCAGACACCTACAGCTAGCCTCTCATTGGTTCTCGCTATTCCTGTTCATCTTCCGCAGAAATTGCAAACTGGGCCAAACAGGAGGTTAAAGGGACTGACTCTCCAAGTCGGGAGAGTGTTAGTAAAGCGTCTGGAATGTTGCACCCGAGTACCAGGGGAGGAAAACTGAGACATAGTTGAACACGTCTCCCGTTCACATGGTTGATCATACTCTGGGTTCCACATGCATGTTTTAGCTGAAGGAAGAATACCTTAAACCTGGAGAGTTGAGACCCGTGGAATGGGTACCATGCAATATGACTTCAAAGGGTCTTCATTTGCTCACCGAAACTCTCCAATCCTATCACTGCTGCGTTTATGCCCCTGTACACACGCTTGATTCTCTTTTGGAGACATAGCAATCCATAGGTTTTAAGATACTTACTAGTCAGGTACATTCTTAGGCGTTTAATATGGGGTTTTGAGTCCATTTCGTTGAGCAAGGAGTAGCTCTTGTCTATTCCATATTTGGCTTAAGGAACTTTATCTGTGCTCATTTCAATCTCTGGTTTTATGCAGCACCCCAACTCACCTTTCCCCTTAAGCAAGCATAAGTTGGTTTTCTAAATTTGAGACCCTGTTCTGTTTTGGAATGCAGTTCCTGTGTAGCCAAGTTTACATTCCGTGTATTAGTGATATCTTATGATGTTTCTTTTTCTGTGTGACTTATTTCAGTTAGAATCATCGTACCTGAATCCACTCATTATGCTACTACGGGCCTGATGACATAGATTTCATTGCTGAGTGATACTGCATTGTACGTAAGTACCACAATTTCTTTATCCATTTTTCACTTTATGTGATATTGAACTTGTACGGTAAACGGGGTTCTTGTAAACGGAGGCGTCCCAAACTTTGGGGTGGCTGTGTCTTTTTGATTTTAATTTCCCTAAGCTATAGGACCATAAGTGGAAGTGCCCTAGGCTCTGTTGCTTTGTTTTTTAGATGTTTCAGGAAACACCATACACTTCTCCCGAGTGTCTGTTGGCAATTTACATCCCGCCCATCAGCATAACAAGGCTCCCAGTTCTCCATGGCCTGTCCTGCCTTTCTGGATTTTACACTTTTTTCAGATGGCCCTTTTGACCGGGGGGAAGTGAGACTTCATTGTAGTGCAGATTTCCTTTGCAAGCTTGCTTGGTTGGCCAAAAAGGGCGTATGCGTTTTTTCCTGAATATATTCAGGAAAAAACGCATACGCCCTTTTTGGCCAAGTGCATCATTGTGGACGTTCTGCCTCTTTTCCTATGCTTTCAATGCAATTCCAGTCTACCTCCTGAAATCGGTTTCCTGCAATTCTGCCCCGCTTTCAAGTCCTCTTGGCAGCCTTACTTCAGTCTATTTTTGGACGATAGCTGTCATTTATAACTCTGCAGGTTTGTGAATTACAGTGCCCCTGAGCTCCTTTCTTCAACTCGCTTTCTTGTGACCTGGCCGCAACACCGCAGGATGGTTTCAGGCCCTAATCTTGTTCCGGCACGGCCTGCTGAGCCTTTGGTTAATTCCTCTTCCTGGTGGGAAATGAGAGTTAAATTTGCCCGTCCAGACACCTACAGCTAGCCTCTCATTGGTTCTCGCTATTCCTGTTCATCTTCCGCAGAAATTGCAAACTGGGCCAAACAGGAGGTTAAAGGGACTGACTCTCCAAGTCGGGAGAGTGTTAGTAAAGCGTCTGGAATGTTGCACCCGAGTACCAGGGGAGGAAAACTGAGACATAGTTGAACACGTCTCCCGTTCACATGGTTGATCATACTCTGGGTTCCACATGCATGTTTTAGCTGAAGGAAGAATACCTTAAACCTGGAGAGTTGAGACCCGTGGAATGGGTACCATGCAATATGACTTCAAAGGGTCTTCATTTGCTCACCGAAACTCTCCAATCCTATCACTGCTGCGTTTATGCCCCTGTACACACGCTTGATTCTCTTTTGGAGACATAGCAATCCATAGGTTTTAAGATACTTACTAGTCAGGTACATTCTTAGGCGTTTAATATGGGGTTTTGAGTCCATTTCGTTGAGCAAGGAGTAGCTCTTGTCTATTCCATATTTGGCTTAAGGAACTTTATCTGTGCTCATTTCAATCTCTGGTTTTATGCAGCACCCCAACTCACCTTTCCCCTTAAGCAAGCATAAGTTGGTTTTCTAAATTTGAGACCCTGTTCTGTTTTGGAATGCAGTTCCTGTGTAGCCAAGTTTACATTCCGTGTATTAGTGATATCTTATGATGTTTCTTTTTCTGTGTGACTTATTTCAGTTAGAATCATCATACCTGAATCCACTCATTATGCTACTACGGGCCTGATGACATAGATTTCATTGCTGAGTGATACTGCATTGTACGTAAGTACCACAATTTCTTTATCCATTTTTCACTTTATGTGATATTGAACTTGTACGGTAAACGGGGTTCTTGTAAACGGAGGCGTCCCAAACTTTGGGGTGGCTGTGTCTTTTTGATTTTAATTTCCCTAAGCTATAGGACCATAAGTGGAAGTGCCCTAGGCTCTGTTGCTTTGTTTTTTAGATGTTTCAGGAAACACCATACACTTCTCCTGAGTGTCTGTTGGCAATTTACATCCCGCCCATCAGCATAACAAGGCTCCCAGTTCTCCATGGCCTGTACTGCCTTTCTGGATTTTACACTTTTTTCAGATGGCCCTTTTGACCGGGGGGAAGTGAGACTTCATTGTAGTGCAGATTTCCTTTGCAAGCTTGCTTGGTTGGCCAAAAAGGGCGTATGCGTTTTTTCCTGAATATATTCAGGAAAAAACGCATACGCCCTTTTTGGCCAAGTGCATCATTGTGGACGTTCTGCCTCTTTTCCTATGCTTTCAATGCAATTCCAGTCTACCTCCTGAAATCGGTTTCCTGCAATTCTGCCCCGCTTTCAAGTCCTCTTGGCAGCCTTACTTCAGTCTATTTTTGAACGATAGCTGTCATTTATAACTCTGCAGGTTTGTGAATTACAGTGCCCCTGAGCTCCTTTCTTCAACTCGCTTTCTTGTGAGCTGGCCGCAACACCGCAGGATGGCTTCAGGCCCTAATCTTGTTCCGGCCCGGCATGCTGAGCCTTTGGTTAATTCCTCTTCCTGATGGGAAATGAGAGTTAAATTTGCCCGTCCAGACACCTCCAGCTAGCCTCTCATTGGTTCTCGCTATTCCTGTTCATCTTCCGCAGAAATTGCAAACTGGGCCAAACAGGAGGTTAAAGGGACTGACTCTCCAAGTCGGGAGAGTGTTAGTAAAGCGTCTGGAATGTTGCACCCGAGTACCAGGGGAGGAAAACTGAGACATATTTGAACACGTCTCCCGTTCACATGGTTGATCATACTCTGGGTTCCACATGCATGTTTTAGCTGAAGGAAGAATACCTTAAACCTGGAGAGTTGAGACCCGTGGAATGGGTACCATGCAATATGACTTCAAAGGGTCTTCATTTGCTCACCGAACCTCTCCAATCCTATCACTGCTGCGTTTATGCCCCTGTACACACGCTTGATTCTCTTTTGGAGACATAGCAATCCATAGGTTTTAAGATACTTACTAGTCAGGTACATTCTTAGGCGTTTAATATGGGGTTTTGAGTCCATTTCGTTGAGCAAGGAGTAGCTCTTGTCTATTCCATATTTGGCTTAAGGAACTTTATCTGTGCTCATTTCAATCTCTGGTTTTATGCAGCACCCCAACTCACCTTTCCCCTTAAGCAAGCATAAGTTGGTTTTCTAAATTTGAGACCCTGTTCTGTTTTGGAATGCAGTTCCTGTGTAGCCAAGTTTACATTCCGTGTATTAGTGATATCTTATGATGTTTCTTTTTCTGTGTGACTTATTTCAGTTAGAATCATCGTACCTGAATCCACTCATTATGCTACTACGGGCCTGATGACATAGATTTCATTGCTGAGTGATACTGCATTGTACGTAAGTACCACAATTTCTTTATCCATTTTTCACTTTATGTGATATTGAACTTGTACGGTAAACGGGGTTCTTGTAAACGGAGGCGTCCCAAACTTTGGGGTGGCTGTGTCTTTTTGATTTTAATTTCCCTAAGCTATAGGACCATAAGTGGAAGTGCCCTAGGCTCTGTTGCTTTGTTTTTTAGATGTTTCAGGAAACACCATACACTTCTCCCGAGTGTCTGTTGGCAATTTACATCCCGCCCATCAGCATAACAAGGCTCCCAGTTCTCCATGGCCTGTCCTGCCTTTCTGGATTTTACACTTTTTTCAGATGGCCCTTTTGACCGGGGGGAAGTGAGACTTCATTGTAGTGCAGATTTCCTTTGCAAGCTTGCTTGGTTGGCCAAAAAGGGCGTATGCGTTTTTTCCTGAATATATTCAGGAAAAAACGCATACGCCCTTTTTGGCCAAGTGCATCATTGTGGACGTTCTGCCTCTTTTCCTATGCTTTCAATGCAATTCCAGTCTACCTCCTGAAATCGGTTTCCTGCAATTCTGCCCCGCTTTCAAGTCCTCTTGGCAGCCTTACTTCAGTCTATTTTTGGACGATAGCTGTCATTTATAACTCTGCAGGTTTGTGAATTACAGTGCCCCTGAGCTCCTTTCTTCAACTCGCTTTCTTGTGAGCTGGCCGCAACACCGCAGGATGGCTTCAGGCCCTAATCTGGTTCCGGCACGGCACGCTGAGCCTTTGGTTAATTCCTCTTCCTGGTGGGAAATGAGAGTTAAATTTGCCCGTCCAGACACCTCCAGCTAGTCTCTCATTGGTTCTCGCTATTCCTGTTCATCTTCCGCAGAAATTGCAAACTGGGCCAAACAGGAGGTTAAAGGTGCTGACTCTCCAAGTGGGGAGAGTGTTAGTAAAGCGTCTGGAATGTTGCACCCGAGTACCAGGGTACGAAAACTGAGACATATTTGAACACGTCTCCCGATCACATGGTTGATCATACTCTGGGTTCCACATGCATGTTTTAGCTGAAGGAAGAATACCTAAAACCTGGGTAGTTGAAACCCGTGGAATGGGTACCATGCAATATGACTTCAAATGGTCTTCATTTGCTCACCGAACCTCTCCAATCCTATCACTGCTGCGTTTATGCCCCTGTACACATGCTTGATTCTCTTTCGGAGACATAGCAATCCATAGGTTTTAAGATACTTACTAGTCAGGTACATTCTTAGGCGTTTAATATGCGGTGTTGAGTCCATTTCGTTGAGCAAGGAATAGCTCTTGTCTATTCCATATTTGGCTTAAGGAACTTTATCTGTGCTCATTTCAATCTCTGGTTTTATGCAGCACCCCAACTCACCTTTCCCCTTAAGCAAGCATAAGTTGGTTTTCTAAATTTGAGACCCTGTTCTGTTCTGTAATTCAGTTCCTGTGTAGCCAAGTTTACATTCCGTGTATTACTGATATCTTATGATGTTTCTTTTTCTGTGTGACTTATTTCAGTTAGAATCATCATACCTGAATCCACTCATTGTGCTGCTAAGGGCCTGATGACACAGATTTCATTGCTGAGTGATATTGCTTTGTAAGTAAATACCACAACTTCTTTCTCCATTTTTCACTTTCTGCGATGTTGAACTTGTACTGTAAACGAGGTTCTTGTAAACAGAGCCGTTCCAAACTTTGGGGTGGCTGTGTCTTTTTGATTTTAATTTCCCTAAGCTATAGGACCATAAGTGGATGTGCCCTAGGTTCTGTTGCTTTGTTTTTTAGATGTTTCAGGAAACACCATACACTTCTCCCGAGTGGTTGTTGGCAATTTACATCCCGCCCATCAGCATAACAAGGCTCCCAGTTCTCCATGGCCTGTCCTGCCTTTCTGGATTTTACACTTTTTTCAGATGGCCCTTTTGACCGGGGGGAAGTGAGACTTCATTGTAGTGCAGATTTCCTTTGCAAGCTTGCTTGGTTGGCCAAAAAGGGCGTATGCGTTTTTTCCTGAATATATTCAGGAAAAAACGCATACGCCCTTTTTGGCCAAGTGCATCATTGTGGACGTTCTGCCTCTTTTCCTATGCTTTCAATGCAATTCCAGTCTACCTCCTGAAATCGGTTTCCTGCAATTCTGCCCCGCTTTCAAGTCCTCTTGGCAGCCTTACTTCAGTCTATTTTTGGACGATAGCTGTCCTTTATAACTCTGCAGGTTTGTGAATTACAGTGCCCCTGAGCTCCTTTCTTCAACTCGCTTTCTTGTGAGCTGGCCGCAACACCGCAGGATGGCTTCAGGCCCTAATCTGGTTCCGGCACGGCACGCTGAGCCTTTGGTTAATTCCTCTTCCTGGTGGGAAATGAGAGTTAAATTTGCCCGTCCAGACACCTCCAGCTAGTCTCTCATTGGTTCTCGCTATTCCTGTTCATCTTCCGCAGAAATTGCAAACTGGGCCAAACAGGAGGTTAAAGGTGCTGACTCTCCAAGTGGGGAGAGTGTTAGTAAAGCGTCTGGAATGTTGCACCCGAGTACCAGGGTACGAAAACTGAGACATATTTGAACACGTCTCCCGATCACATGGTTGATCATACTCTGGGTTCCACATGCATGTTTTAGCTGAAGGAAGAATACCTAAAACCTGGGTAGTTGAAACCCGTGGAATGGGTACCATGCAATATGACTTCAAAGGGTCTTCATTTGCTCACCGAACCTCTCCAATCCTATCACTGCTGCATTTATGCCCCTGTACACATGCTTGATTCTCTTTCGGAGACATAGCAATCCATAGGTTTTAAGATACTTACTAGTCAGGTACATTCTTAGGCGTTTAATATGCGGTGTTGAGTCCATTTCGTTGAGCAAGGAGTAGCTCTTGTCTATTCCATATTTGGCTTAAGGAACTTTATCTGTGCTCATTCAATCTCTGGTTTTATGCAGCACCCCAACTCACCTTTCCCCTTAAGCAAGCATAAGTTGGTTTTCTAAATTTGAGACCCTGTTCTGTTCTGTAATTCAGTTCCTGTGTAGCCAAGTTTCCATTCCGTGTATTATTGATATCTTATGATGTTTCCTTTTCTGTGTGACTTATTTCAGTTAGAATCATCATACCTGAATCCACTCATTGTGCTGCTAAGGGCCTGATGACATAGATTTCATTGCTGAGTGATATTGCTTTCTAAGTGAATACCACAACTTCTTTATCAATTTTTCACTTTCTGCGATGTTGAACTTGTACTGTAAACGAGGTTCTTGTAAACAGAGCCGTTCCAAACTTTGGGGTGGCTGTGTCTTTTTGATTTTAATTTCCCTAAGCTATAGGACCATAAGTGGAAGTGCCCTAGGCTCTGTTGCTTTGTTTTTTAGATGTTTCAGGAAACACCATACACTTCTCCCGAGTGTCTGTTGGCAATTTACATCCCGCCCATCAGCATAACAAGGCTCCCAGTTCTCCATGGCCTGTCCTGCCTTTCCGGATTTTACACTTTTTTCAGATGGCCCTTTTGACCGGGGGGAAGTGAAACTTCATTGTAGTGCAGATTTCCTTTGCAAGCTTGCTTGGTTGGCCAAAAAGGGCATATGCGATTTTTCCTGAATATATTCAGGAAAAAACGCATACGCCCTTTTTGGCCAAGTGCATCATTGTGGACGTTCTGCCTCTTTTCCTATGCTTTCAATGCAATTCCAGTCTACCTCCTGAAATCGGTTTCCTGCAATTCTGCCCCGCTTTCAAGTCCTCTTGGCAGCCTTACTTCAGTCTATTTTTGGACGATAGCTGTCATTTATAACTCTGCAGGTTTGTGAATTACAGTGCCCCTGAGCTCCTTTCTTCAACTCGCTTTCTTGTGAGCTGGCCGCAACACCGCAGGATGGCTTCAGGCCCTAATCTGGTTCCGGCACGGCACGCTGAGCCTTTGGTTAATTCCTCTTCCTGGTGGGAAATGAGAGTTAAATTTGCCCGTCCAGACACCTCCAGCTAGTCTCTCATTGGTTCTCGCTATTCCTGTTCATCTTCCGCAGAAATTGCAAACTGGGCCAAACAGGAGGTTAAAGGTGCTGACTCTCCAAGTGGGGACAGTGTTAGTAAAGCGTCTGGAATGTTGCACCCGAGTACCAGGGTACGAAAATTGAGACATATTTGAACACGTCTCCCGATCACATGGTTGATCATACTCTGGGTTCCACATGCATGTTTTAGCTGAAGGAAGAATACATAAAACCTGGGTAGTTGAAACCCGTGGAATGGGTACCATGCAATATGACTTCAAAGGGTCTTCATTTGCTCACCGAACCTCTCCAATCCTATCACTGCTGCGTTTATGCCCCTGTACACATGCTTGATTCTCTTTCGGAGACATAGCAATCCATAGGTTTTAAGATACTTACTAGTCAGGTACATTCTTAGGCGTTTAATATGCGGTGTTGAGTCCATTTCGTTGAGCAAGGAGTAGCTCTTGTCTATTCCATATTTGGCTTAAGGAACTTTATCTGTGCTCATTTCAATCTCTGGTTTTATGCAGCACCCCAACTCACCTTTACCCTTAAGCAAGCATAAGTTGGTTTTCTAAATTTGAGACCCTGTTCTGTTCTGTAATTCAGTTCCTGTGTAGCCAAGTTTACATTCCGTGTATTACTGATATCTTATGATGTTTCTTTTTCTGTGTGACTTATTTCAGTTAGAATCATCATACCTGAATCCACTCATTGTGCTGCTAAGGGCCTGATGACACAGATTTCATTGCTGAGTGATATTGCTTTGTAAGTAAATACCACAACTTCTTTCTCCATTTTTCACTTTCTGCGATGTTGAACTTGTACTGTAAACGAGTTTCTTGTAAACAGAGCCGTTCCAAACTTTGGGGTGGCTGTGTCTTTTTGATTTTAATTTCCCTAAGCTATAGGACCATAAGTGGAAGTGCCCTAGGTTCTGTTGCTTTGTTTTTTAGATGTTTCAGGAAACACCATACACTTCTCCCGAGTGGTTGTTGGCAATTTACATCCCGCCCATCAGCATAACAAGGCTCCCAGTTCTCCATGGCCTGTCCTGCCTTTCTGGATTTTACACTTTTTTCAGATGGCCCTTTTGACCGGGGGGAAGTGAGACTTCATTGTAGTGCAGATTTCCTTTGCAAGCTTGCTTGGTTGGCCAAAAAGGGCGTATGCGTTTTTTCCTGAATATATTCAGGAAAAAACGCATACGCCCTTTTTGGCCAAGTGCATCATTGTGGACGTTCTGCCTCTTTTCCTATGCTTTCAATGCAATTCCAGTCTACCTCCTGAAATCGGTTTCCTGCAATTCTGCCCTGCTTTCAAGTCCTCTTGGCAGCCTTACTTCAGTCTATTTTTGGACGATAGCTGTCATTTATAACTCTGCAGGTTTGTGAATTACAGTGCCCCTGAGCTCCTTTCTTCAACTCGCTTTCTTGTGACCTGGCCGCAACACCGCAGGATGGCTTCAGGCCCTAATCTGGTTCCGGCCCGGCACGCTGAGCCTTTGGTTAATTCCTCTTCCTGGTGGGAAATGAGAGTTAAATTTGCCCGTCCAGACACCTCCAGCTAGCCTCTCATTGGTTCTCGCTATTCCTGTTCATCTTCCGCAGAAATTGCAAACTGGGCCAAACAGGAGGTTAAAGGGACTGACTCTCCAAGTCGGGAGAGTGTTAGTAAAGCGTCTGGAATGTTGCACCCGAGTACCAGGGGAGGAAAACTGAGACATATTTGAACACGTCTCCCGTTCACATGGTTGATCATACTCTGGGTTCCACATGCATGTTTTAGCTGAAGGAAGAATACCTTAAACCTGGAGAGTTGAGACCCGTGTAATGGGTACCATGCAATATGACTTCAAAGGGTCTTCATTTGCTCACCGAACCTCTCCAATCCTATCACTGCTGCGTTTATGCCCCTGTACACACGCTTGATTCTCTTTTGGAGACATAGCAATCCATAGGTTTTAAGATACTTACTAGTCAGGTACATTCTTAGGCGTTTAATATGGGGTTTTGAGTCCATTTCGTTGAGCAAGGAGTAGCTCTTGTCTATTCCATATTTGGCTTAAGGAACTTTATCTGTGCTCATTTCAATCTCTGGTTTTATGCAGCACCCCAACTCACCTTTCCCCTTAAGCAAGCATAAGTTTGTTTTCTAAATTTGAGACCCTGTTCTGTTTTGGAATGCAGGTCCTGTGTAGCCAAGTTTACATTCCGTGTATTAGTGATATCTTATGATGTTTCTTTTTCTGTGTGACTTATTTCAGTTAGAATCATCGTACCTGAATCCACTCATTATGCTGCTACGGGCCTGATGACATAGATTTCATTGCTGAGTGATACTGCATTGTACGTAAGTATCACAATTTCTTTATCCATTTTTCACTTTATGTGATATTGAACTTGTACGGTAAACGGGGTTCTTGTAAACGGAGGCGTCCCAAACTTTGGGGTGGCTGTGTCTTTTTGATTTTAATTTCCCTAAGCTATAGGACCATAAGTGGAAGTGCCCTAGGCTCTGTTGCTTTGTTTTTTAGATGTTTCAGGAAACACCATACACTTCTCCCGAGTGTCTGTTGGCAATTTACATCCCGCCCATCAGCATTACAAGGCTCCCAGTTCTCCATGGCCTGTCCTGCCTTTCTGGATTTTACACTTTTTTCAGATGGCCCTTTTGACCGGGGGGAAGTGAGACTTCATTGTAGTGCAGATTTCCTTTGCAAGCTTGCTTGGTTGGCCAAAAAGGGCGTATGCGTTTTTTCCTGAATATATTCAGGAAAAAACGCATACGCCCTTTTTGGCCAAGTGCATCATTGTGGACGTTCTGCCTCTTTTCCTATGCTTTCAAAGCAATTCCAGTCTACCTCCTGAAATCGGTTTCCTGCAATTCTGCCCCGCTTTCAAGTCCTCTTGGCAGCCTTACTTCAGTCTATTTTTGGACGATAGCTGTCATTTATAACTCTGCAGGTTTGTGAATTACAGTGCCCCTGAGCTCCTTTCTTCAACTCGCTTTCTTGTGAGCTGGCCGCAACACCGCAGGATGGCTTCAGGCCCTAATCTGGTTCCGGCACGGCACGCTGAGCCTTTGGTTAATTCCTCTTCCTGGTGGGAAATGAGAGTTAAATTTGCCCGTCCAGACACCTCCAGCTAGTCTCTCATTGGTTCTCGTTATTCCTGTTCATCTTCCGCAGAAATTGCAAACTGGGCCAAACAGGAGGTTAAAGGTGCTGACTCTCCAAGTGGGGAGAGTGTTAGTAAAGCGTCTGGAATGTTGCACCCGAGTACCAGGGTACGAAAACTGAGACATATTTGAACACGTCTCCCGATCACATGGTTGATCATACTCTGGGTTCCACATGCATGTTTTAGCTGAAGGAAGAATACCTAAAACCTGGGTAGTTGAAACCCGTGGAATGGGTACCATGCAATATGACTTCAAAGGGTCTTCATTTGCTCACCGAACCTTTCCAATCCTATCACTGCTGCGTTTATGCCCCTGTACACATGCTTGATTCTCTTTCGGAGACATAGCAATCCATAGGTTTTAAGATACTTACTAGTCAGGTACATTCTTAGGCGTTTAATATGCGGTGTTGAGTCCATTTCGTTGAGCAAGGAGTAGCTCTTGTCTATTCCATATTTGGCTTAAGGAACTTTATCTGTGCTCATTTCAATCTCTGGTTTTATGCAGCACCCCAACTCACCTTTACCCTTAAGCAAGCATAAGTTGGTTTTCTAAATTTGAGACCCTGTTCTGTTCTGTAATTCAGTTCCTGTGTAGCCAAGTTTCCATTCCGTGTATTATTGATATCTTATGATGTTTCCTTTTCTGTGTGACTTATTTCAGTTAGAATCATCATACCTGAATCCACTCATTGTGCTGCTACGGGCCTGATGACATAGATTTCATTGCTGAGTGATATTGTTTTCTAAGTGAATACCACAACTTCTTTATCAATTTTTCACTTTCTGCGATGTTGAACTTGTACTGTAAACGAGGTTCTTGTAAACAGAGCCGTTCCAAACTTTGGGGTGGCTGTGTCTTTTTGATTTTAATTTCCCTAAGCTATAGGACCATAAGTGGAAGTGCCCTAGGTTCTGTTGCTTTGTTTTTTAGATGTTTCAGGAAACACCATACACTTCTCCCGAGTGTCTGTTGGCAATTTACATCCCGCCCATCAGCATAACAAGGCTCCCAGTTCTCCATGGCCTGTCCTGCCTTTCTGGATTTTACACTTTTTTCAGATGGCCCTTTTGACCGGGGGGAAGTGAGACTTCATTGTAGTGCAGATTTCCTTTGCAAGCTTGCTTGGTTGGCCAAAAAGGGCGTATGCGTTTTTTCCTGAATATATTCAGGAAAAAACGCATACGCCCTTTTTGGCCAAGTGCATCATTGTGGACGTTCTGCCTCTTTTCCTATGCTTTCAATGCAATTCCAGTCTACCTCCTGAAATCGGTTTCCTGCAATTCTGCCCTGCTTTCAAGTCCTCTTGGCAGCCTTACTTCAGTCTATTTTTGGACGATAGCTGTCATTTATAACTCTGCAGGTTTGTGAATTACAGTGCCCCTGAGCTCCTTTCTTCAACTCGCTTTCTTGTGAGCTGGCCGCAACACCGCAGGATGGCTTCAGGCCCTAATCTGGTTCCGGCCCGGCACGCTGAGCCTTTGGTTAATTCCTCTTCCTGGTGGGAAATGAGAGTTAAATTTGCCCGTCCAGAAACCTCCAGCTAGCCTCTCATTGGTTCTCGCTATTCCTGTTCATCTTCCGCAGAAATTGCAAACTGGGCCAAACAGGAGGTTAAAGGGACTGACTCTCCAAGTCGGGAGAGTGTTAGTAAAGCGTCTGGAATGTTGCACCCGAGTACCAGGGGAGGAAAACTGAGACATATTTGAACACGTCTCCCGTTCACATGGTTGATCATACTCTGGGTTCCACATGCATGTTTTAGCTGAAGGAAGAATACCTTAAACCTGGAGAGTTGAGACCCATGTAATGGGTACCATGCAATATGACTTCAAAGGGTCTTCATTTGCTCACCGAAACTCTCCAATCCTATCACTGCTGCGTTTATGCCCCTGTACACACGCTTGATTCTCTTTTGGAGACATAGCAATCCATAGGTTTTAAGATACTTACTAGTCAGGTACATTCTTAGGCGTTTAATATGGGGTTTTGAGTCCATTTCGTTGAGCAAGGAGTAGCTCTTGTCTATTCCATATTTGGCTTAAGGAACTTTATCTGTGCTCATTTCAATCTCTGGTTTTATGCAGCACCCCAACTCACCTTTCCCCTTAAGCAAGCATAAGTTGGTTTTCTAAATTTGAGACCCTGTTCTGTTTTGGAATGCAGTTCCTGTGTAGCCAAGTTTACATTCCGTGTATTAGTGATATCTTATGATGTTTTTTTTTCTGTGTGACTTATTTCAGTTAGAATCATCGTACCTGAATCCACTCATTATGCTGCTACGGGCCTGATGACATAGATTTCATTGCTGAGTGATACTGCATTGTACGTAAGTACCACAAGTTCTTTATCCATTTTTCACTTTCTGTGGTATTGAACTTGTACGGTAAACGAGGTTCTTGTAAATGGAGGCGTCCCAAACTTTGGGGTGGCTGTGTCTTTTTGATTTTAATTTCCCTAAGCTATAGGACCATAAGAGGAAGTGCCCTAGGCTCTGTTGCTTTGTTTTTTAGATGTTTCAGGAAACACCATACACTTCTTCCGAGTGTCTGTTGGCAATTTACATCCCGCCCATCAGCATAACAAGGCTCCCAGTTCTCCATGGCCTGTCCTGCCTTTCCGGATTTTACACTTTTTTCAGATGGCCCTTTTGACCGGGGGGAAGTGAAACTTCATTGTAGTGCAGATTTCCTTTGCAAGCTTGCTTGGTTGGCCAAAAAGGGCGTATGCGATTTTACCTGAATATATTCAGGAAAAAACGCATACGCCCTTTTTGGCCAAGTGCATCATTGTGGACGTTCTGCCTCTTTTCCTATGCTTTCAATGCAATTCCAGTCTACCTCCTGAAATCGGTTTCCTGCAATTCTGCCCCGCTTTCAAGTCCTCTTGGCAGCCTTACTTCAGTCTATTTTTGGACGATAGCTGTCATTTATAACTCTGCAGGTTTGTGAATTACAGTGCCCCTGAGCTCCTTTCTTCAACTCGCTTTCTTGTGAGCTGGCCGCAACACCGCAGGATGGCTTCAGGCCCTAATCTGGTTCCGGCCCGGCATGCTGAGCCTTTGGTTAATTCCTCTTCCTGGTGGGAAATGAGAGTTAAATTTGCCCGTCCAGACACCTCCAGCTAGTCTCTCATTGGTTCTCGCTATTCCTGTTCATCTTCCGCAGAAATTGCAAACTGGGCCAAACAGGAGGTTAAAGGTGCTGACTCTCCACGTCGGGAGAGTGTTAGTAAAGCGTCTGGAATGTTGCACCCGAGTACCAGGGTACGAAAACTGAGACATATTTGAACACGTCTCCCGATCACATGGTTGATCATACTCTGGGTTCCACATGCATGTTTTAGCTGAAGGAAGAATACCTAAAACCTGGGTAGTTGAAACCCGTGTAATGGGTACCATGCAATATGACTTCAAAGGGTCTTCATTTGCTCACCGAACCTCTCCAATCCTATCACTGCTGCGTTTATGCCCCTGTACACACGCTTGATTCTCTTTTGGAGACATAGCAATCCATAGGTTTTAAGATACTTACTAGTCAGGTACATTCTTAGGCGTTTAATATGGGGTTTTGAGTCCATTTCGTTGAGCAAGGAGTAGCTCTTGTCTATTCCATATTTGGCTTAAGAAACTTTATCTGTGCTCATTTCAATCTCTGGTTTTATGCAGCACCCCAACTCACCTTTCCCCTTAAGCAAGCATAAGTTGGTTTTCTAAATTTGAGACCCTGTTCTGTTTTGGAATGCAGTTCCTGTGTAGCCAAGTTTACATTCCGTGTATTAGTGATATCTTATGATGTTTCTTTTTCTGTGTGACTTATTTCAGTTAGAATCATCGTACCTGAATCCACTCATTATGCTGCTATGGGCCTGATGACATAGATTTCATTGCTGAGTGATACTGCATTGTACGTAAGTATCACAATTTCTTTATCCATTTTTCACTTTATGTGATATTGAACTTGTACGGTAAACGGGGTTCTTGTAAACGGAGGCGTCGCAAACTTTGGGGTGGCTGTGTCTTTTTGATTTTAATTTCCCTAAGCTATAGGACCATAAGTGGAAGTGCCCTAGGCTCTGTTGCTTTGTTTTTTAGATGTTTCAGGAAACACCATACACTTCTCCCGAGTGTCTGTTGGCAATTTACATCCCGCCCATCAGCATAACAAGGCTCCCAGTTCTCCATGGCCTGTCCTGCCTTTCTGGATTTTACACTTTTTTCAGATGGCCCTTTTGACCGGGGGGAAGTGAGACTTCATTGTAGTGCAGATTTCCTTTGCAAGCTTGCTTGGTTGGCCAAAAAGGGCGTATGCGTTTTTTCCTGAATATATTCAGGAAAAAACGCATACGCCCTTTTTGGCCAAGTGCATCATTGTGGACGTTCTGCCTCTTTTCCTATGCTTTCAATGCAATTCCAGTCTACCTCCTGAAATCGGTTTCCTGCAATTCTGCCCCGCTTTCAAGTCCTCTTGGCAGCCTTACTTCAGTCTATTTTTGGACGATAGCTGTCATTTATAACTCTGCAGGTTTGTGAATTACAGTGCCCCTGAGCTCCTTTCTTCAACTCGCTTTCTTGTGAGCTGGCCGCAACACCGCAGGATGGCTTCAGGCCCTAATCTGGTTCCGGCACGGCACGCTGAGCCTTTGGTTAATTCCTCTTCCTGGTGGGAAATGAGAGTTAAATTTGCCCGTCCAGACACCTCCAGCTAGTCTCTCATTGGTTCTCGCTATTCCTGTTCATCTTCCGCAGAAATTGCAAACTGGGCCAAACAGGAGTTTAAAGGTGCTGACTCTCCAAGTGGGGAGAGTGTTAGTAAAGCGTCTGGAATGTTGCACCCGAGTACCAGGGTACGAAAACTGAGACATATTTGAACACGTCTCCCGATCACATGGTTGATCATACTCTGGGTTCCACATGCATGTTTTAGCTGAAGGAAGAATACCTAAAACCTGGGTAGTTGAAACCCGTGGAATGGGTACCATGCAATATGACTTCAAAGGGTCTTCATTTGCTCACCGAACCTTTCCAGTCCTATCACTGCTGCGTTTATGCCCCTGTACACATGCTTGATTCTCTTTCGGAGACATAGCAATCCATAGGTTTTAAGATACTTACTAGTCAGGTACATTCTTAGGCGTTTAATATGCGGTGTTGAGTCCATTTCGTTGAGCAAGGAGTAGCTCTTGTCTATTCCATATTTGGCTTAAGGAACTTTATCTGTGCTCATTTCAATCTCTGGTTTTATGCAGCACCCCAACTCACCTTTACCCTTAAGCAAGCATAAGTTGGTTTTCTAAATTTGAGACCCTGTTCTGTTCTGTAATTCAGTTCCTGTGTAGCCAAGTTTCCATTCCGTGTATTATTGATATCTTATGATGTTTCCTTTTCTGTGTGACTTATTTCAGTTAGAATCATCATACCTGAATCCACTCATTGTGCTGCTACGGGCCTGATGACATAGATTTCATTGCTGAGTGATATTGCTTTCTAAGTGAATACCACAACTTCTTTATCAATTTTTCACTTTCTGCGATGTTGAACTTGTACTGTAAACGAGGTTCTTGTAAACAGAGCCGTTCCAAACTTTGGGGTGGCTGTGTCTTTTTGATTTTAATTTCCCTAAGCTATAGGACCATAAGTGGAAGTGCCCTAGGTTCTGTTGCTTTGTTTTTTAGATGTTTCAGGAAACACCATACACTTCTCCCGAGTGGTTGTTGGCAATTTACATCCCGCCCATCAGCATAACAAGGCTCCCAGTTCTCCATGGCCTGTCCTGCCTCTCTGGATTTTACACTTTTTTCAGATGGCCCTTTTGACCGGGGGGAAGTGAGACTTCATTGTAGTGCAGATTTCCTTTGCAAGCTTGCTTGGTTGGCCAAAAAGGGCGTATGCGTTTTTTCCTGAATATATTCAGGAAAAAACGCATACGCCCTTTTTGGCCAAGTGCATCATTGTGGACGTTCTGCCTCTTTTCCTATGCTTTCAATGCAATTCCAGTCTACCTCCTGAAATCGGTTTCCTGCAATTCTGCCCCGCTTTCAAGTCCTCTTGGCAGCCTTTCTTCAGTCTATTTTTGTACGATAGCTGTCATTTATAACTCTGCAGGTTTGTGAATTACAGTGCCCCTGAGCTCCTTTCTTCAACTCGCTTTCTTGTGACCTGGCCGCAACACCGCAGGATGGCTTCAGGCCCTAATCTTGTTCCGGCCCGGCATGCTGAGCCTTTGGTTAATTCCTCTTCCTGGTGGGAAATGAGAGTTAAATTTGCCCGTCCAGACACCTCCAGCTAGCCTCTCATTGGTTCTCGCTATTCCTGTTCATCTTCCGCAGAAATTGCAAACTGGGCCAAACAGGAGGTTAAAGGGACTGACTCTCCAAGTCGGGAGAGTGTTAGTAAAGCGTCTGGAATGTTGCACCCGAGTACCAGGGGAGGAAAACTGAGACATAGTTGAACACGTCTCCCGTTCACATGGTTGATCATACTCTGGGTTCCACATGCATGTTTTAGCTGAAGGAAGAATACCTTAAACCTGGAGAGTTGAGACCCGTGTAATGGGTACCATGCAATATGACTTCAAAGGGTCTTCATTTACTCACCGAACCTCTCCAATCCTATCACTGCTGCGTTTATGCCCCTGTACACACGCTTGATTCTCTTTTGGAGACATAGCAATCCATAGGTTTTAAGATACTTACTAGTCAGGTACATTCTTAGGCGTTTAATATGGGGTTTTGAGTCCATTTCGTTGAGCAAGGAGTAGCTCTTGTCTATTCCATATTTGGCTTAAGGAAATTTATCTGTGCTCATTTCAATCTCTGGTTTTATGCAGCACCCCAACTCACCTTTCCCCTTAAGCAAGCATAAGTTGGTTTTCTAAATTTGAGACCCTGTTCTGTTTTGGAATGCAGTTCCTGTGTAGCCAAGTTTACATTCCATGTATTAGTGATATCTTATGATGTTTCTTTTTCTGTGTGACTTATTTCAGTTAGAATCATCGTACCTGAATCCACTCATTATGCTACTACGGGCCTGATGACATAGATTTCATTGCTGAGTGATACTGCATTGTACGTAAGTACCACAATTTCTTTATCCATTTTTCACTTTATGTGATATTGAACTTGTACGGTAAACGGGGTTCTTGTAAACGGAGGCGTCCCAAACTTTGGGGTGGCTGTGTCTTTTTGATTTTAATTTCCCTAAGCTATAGGACCATAAGTGGAAGTGCCCTAGGCTCTGTTGCTTTGTTTTTTAGATGTTTCAGGAAACACCATACACTTCTCCCGAGTGTCTGTTGGCAATTTACATCCCGCCCATCAGCATAACAAGGCTCCCAGTTCTCCATGGCCTGTCCTGCCTTTCTGGATTTTACACTTTTTTCAGATGGCCCTTTTGACCGGGGGGAAGTGAGACTTCATTGTAGTGCAGATTTCCTTTGCAAGCTTGCTTGGTTGGCCAAAAAGGGCGTATGCGTTTTTTCCTGAATATATTCAGGAAAAAACGCATACGCCCTTTTTGGCCAAGTGCATCATTGTGGACGTTCTGCCTCTTTTCCTATGCTTTCAATGCAATTCCAGTCTACTTCCTGAAATCGGTTTCCTGCAATTCTGCCCCGCTTTCAAGTCCTCTTGGCAGCCTTACTTCAGTCTATTTTTGGACGATAGCTGTCATTTATAACTCTGCAGGTTTGTGAATTACAGTGCCCCTGAGCTCCTTTCTTCAACTCGCTTTCTTGTGAGCTGGCCGCAACACCGCAGGATGGCTTCAGGCCCTAATCTTGTTCCGGCCCGGCATGCTGAGCCTTTGGTTAATTCCTCTTCCTGGTGGGAAATGAGAGTTAAATTTGCCCGTCCAGACACCTCCAGCTAGTCTCTCATTGGTTCTCGCTATTCCTGTTCATCTTCCGCAGAAATTGCAAACTGGGCCAAACAGGAGGTTAAAGGGACTGACTCCCCAAGTCGGAAGAGTGTTAGTAAAGCGTCTGGAATGTTGCACCCGAGTACCAGGGGAGGAAAACTGAGACATATTTGAACACGTCTCCCGTTCACATGGTTGATCATACTCTGGGTTCCACATGCATGTTTTAGCTGAAGGAAGAATACCTTAAACCTGGAGAGTTGAGACCCGTGTAATGGGTACCATGCAATATGACTTCAAAGGGTCTTCATTTGCTCACCGAACCTCTCCAATCCTATCACTGCTGCGTTTATGCCCCTGTACACACGGTTGATTCTCTTTTGGAGACATAGCAATCCATAGGTTTTAAGATACTTACTAGTCAGGTACATTCTTAGGCGTTTAATATGGGGTTTTGAGTCCATTTCGTTGAGCAAGGAGTAGCTCTTGTCTATTCCATATTTGGCTTAAGGAACTTTATCTGTGCTCATTTCAATCTCTGGTTTTATGCAGCACCCCAACTCACCTTTCCCCTTAAGCAAGCATAAGTTGGTTTTCTAAATTTGAGACCCTGTTCTGTTTTGGAATGCAGTTCCTGTGTAGCCAAGTTTACATTCCGTGTATTAGTGATATCTTATGATGTTTCTTTTTCTGTGTGACTTATTTCAGTTAGAATCATCGTACCTGAATCCACTCATTATGCTGCTATGGGCCTGATGACATAGATTTCATTGCTGAGTGATACTGCATTGTACGTAAGTACCACAATTTCTTTATCCATTTTTCACTTTATGTGATATTGAACTTGTACGGTAAACGGGGTTCTTGTAAACGGAGGCGTCCCAAACTTTGGGGTGGCTGTGTCTTTTTGATTTTAATTTCCCTAAGCTATAGGACCATAAGTGGAAGTGCCCTAGGTTCTGTTGCTTTGTTTTTTAGATGTTTCAGGAAACACCATACACTTCTCCCGAGTGTCTGTTGGCAATTTACATCCCGCCCATCAGCATAACAAGGCTCCCAGTTCTCCATGGCCTGTCCTGCCTTTCTGGATTTTACACTTTTTTCAGATGGCCCTTTTGACCGGGGGGAAGTGAGACTTCATTGTAGTGCAGATTTCCTTTGCAAGCTTGCTTGGTTGGCCAAAAAGGGCGTATGCGTTTTTTCCTGAATATATTCAGGAAAAAACGCATATGCCCTTTTTGGCCAAGTGCATCATTGTGGACGTTCTGCCTCTTTTCCTATGCTTTCAATGCAATTCCAGTCTACCTCCTGAAATCGGTTTCCTGCAATTCTGCCCCGCTTTCAAGTCCTCTTGGCAGCCTTACTTCAGTCTATTTTTGGACGATAGCTGTCATTTATAACTCTGCAGGTTTGTGAATTACAGTGCCCCTGAGCTCCTTTCTTCAACTCGCTTTCTTGTGAGCTGGCAGCAACACCGCAGGATGGCTTCAGGCCCTAATCTGGTTCCGGCACGGCACGCTGAGCCTTTGGTTAATTCCTCTTCCTGGTGGGAAATGAGAGTTAAATTTGCCCGTCCAGACACCTCCAGCTAGCCTCTCATTGGTTCTCGCTATTCCTGTTCATCTTCCGCAGAAATTGCAAACTGGGCCAAACAGGAGGTTAAAGGGACTGACTCTCCAAGTCGGGAGAGTGTTAGTAAAGCGTCTGGAATGTTGCACCCGAGTACCAGGGGAGGAAAACTGAGACATAGTTGAACACGTCTCCCGTTCACATGGTTGATCATACTCTGGGTTCCACATGCATGTTTTAGCTGAAGGAAGAATACCTTAAACCTGGAGAGTTGAGACCCGTGTAATGGGTACCATGCAATATGACTTCAAAGGGTCTTCATTTGCTCACCGAACCTCTCCAATCCTATCACTGCTGCGTTTATGCCCCTGTACACACGCTTGATTCTCTTTTGGAGACATAGCAATCCATAGGTTTTAAGATACTTACTAGTCAGGTACATTCTTAGGCGTTTAATATGGGGTTTTGAGTCCATTTCGTTGAGCAAGGAGTAGCTCTTGTCTATTCCATATTTGGCTTAAGGAAATTTATCTGTGCTCATTTCAATCTCTGGTTTTATGCAGCACCCCAACTCACCTTTCCCCTTAAGCAAGCATAAGTTGGTTTTCTAAATTTGAGACCCTGTTCTGTTTTGGAATGCAGTTCCTGTGTAGCCAAGTTTACATTCCATGTATTAGTGATATCTTATGATGTTTCTTTTTCTGTGTGACTTATTTCAGTTAGAATCATCGTACCTGAATCCACTCATTATGCTACTACGGGCCTGATGACATAGATTTCATTGCTGAGTGATACTGCATTGTACGTAAGTACCACAATTTCTTTATCCATTTTTCACTTTATGTGATATTGAACTTGTACGGTAAACGGGGTTCTTGTAAACGGAGGCGTCCCAAACTTTGGGGTGGCTGTGTCTTTTTGATTTTAATTTCCCTAAGCTATAGGACCATAAGTGGAAGTGCCCTAGGCTCTGTTGCTTTGTTTTTTAGATGTTTCAGGAAACACCATACACTTCTCCCGAGTGTCTGTTGGCAATTTACATCCCGCCCATCAGCATAACAAGGCTCCCAGTTCTCCATGGCCTGTCCTGCCTTTCTGGATTTTACACTTTTTTCAGATGGCCCTTTTGACCGGGGGGAAGTGAGACTTCATTGTAGTGCAGATTTCCTTTGCAAGCTTGCTTGGTTGGCCAAAAAGGGCGTATGCGTTTTTTCCTGAATATATTCAGGAAAAAACGCATACGCCCTTTTTGGCCAAGTGCATCATTGTGGACGTTCTGCCTCTTTTCCTATGCTTTCAATGCAATTCCAGTCTACCTCCTGAAATCGGTTTCCTGCAATTCTGCCCCGCTTTCAAGTCCTCTTGGCAGCCTTACTTCAGTCTATTTTTGGACGATAGCTGTCATTTATAACTCTGCAGGTTTGTGAATTACAGTGCCCCTGAGCTCCTTTCTTCAACTCGCTTTCTTGTGAGCTGGCCGCAACACCGCAGGATGGCTTCAGGCCCTAATCTTGTTCCGGCCCGGCATGCTGAGCCTTTGGTTAATTCCTCTTCCTGGTGGGAAATGAGAGTTAAATTTGCCCGTCCAGACACCTCCAGCTAGCCTCTCATTGGTTCTCGCTATTCCTGTTCATCTTCCGCAGAAATTGCAAACTGGGCCAAACAGGAGGTTAAAGGGACTGACTCCCCAAGTCGGAAGAGTGTTAGTAAAGCGTCTGGAATGTTGCACCCGAGTACCAGGGGAGGAAAACTGAGACATATTTGAACACGTCTCCCGTTCACATGGTTGATCATACTCTGGGTTCCACATGCATGTTTTAGCTGAAGGAAGAATACCTTAAACCTGGAGAGTTGAGACCCGTGTAATGGGTACCATGCAATATGACTTCAAAGGGTCTTCATTTGCTCACCGAACCTCTCCAATCCTATCACTGCTGCGTTTATGCCCCTGTACACACGGTTGATTCTCTTTTGGAGACATAGCAATCCATAGGTTTTAAGATACTTACTAGTCAGGTACATTCTTAGGCGTTTAATATGGGGTTTTGAGTCCATTTCGTTGAGCAAGGAGTAGCTCTTGTCTATTCCATATTTGGCTTAAGGAACTTTATCTGTGCTCATTTCAATCTCTGGTTTTATGCAGCACCCCAACTCACCTTTCCCCTTAAGCAAGCATAAGTTGGTTTTCTAAATTTGAGACCCTGTTCTGTTTTGGAATGCAGTTCCTGTGTAGCCAAGTTTACATTCCGTGTATTAGTGATATCTTATGATGTTTCTTTTTCTGTGTGACTTATTTCAGTTAGAATCATCGTACCTGAATCCACTCATTATGCTGCTATGGGCCTGATGACATAGATTTCATTGCTGAGTGATACTGCATTGTACGTAAGTACCACAATTTCTTTATCCATTTTTCACTTTATGTGATATTGAACTTGTACGGTAAACGGGGTTCTTGTAAACGGAGGCGTCCCAAACTTTGGGGTGGCTGTGTCTTTTTGATTTTAATTTCCCTAAGCTATAGGACCATAAGTGGAAGTGCCCTAGGCTCTGTTGCTTTGTTTTTTAGATGTTTCAGGAAACACCATACACTTCTCCCGAGTGTCTGTTGGCAATTTACATCCCGCCCATCAGCATAACAAGGCTCCCAGTTCTCCATGGCCTGTCCTGCCTTTCTGGATTTTACACTTTTTTCAGATGGCCCTTTTGACCGGGGGGAAGTGAGACTTCATTGTAGTGCAGATTTCCTTTGCAAGCTTGCTTGGTTGGCCAAAAAGGGCGTATGCGTTTTTTCCTGAATATATTCAGGAAAAAACGCATACGCCCTTTTTGGCCAAGTGCATCATTGTGGACGTTCTGCCTCTTTTCCTATGCTTTCAATGCAATTCCAGTCTACCTCCTGAAATCGGTTTCCTGCAATTCTGCCCCGCTTTCAAGTCCTCTTGGCAGCCTTACTTCAGTCTATTTTTGGACGATAGCTGTCATTTATAACTCTGCAGGTTTGTGAATTACAGTGCCCCTGAGCTCCTTTCTTCAACTCGCTTTCTTGTGAGCTGGCCGCAACACCGCAGGATGGCTTCAGGCCCTAATCTTGTTCCGGCCCGGCATGCTGAGCCTTTGGTTAATTCCTCTTCCTGGTGGGAAATGAGAGTTAAATTTGCCCGTCCAGACACCTCCAGCTAGTCTCTCATTGGTTCTCGCTATTCCTGTTCATCTTCCGCAGAAATTGCAAACTGGGCCAAACAGGAGGTTAAAGGGACTGACTCCCCAAGTCGGAAGAGTGTTAGTAAAGCGTCTGGAATGTTGCACCCGAGTACCAGGGGAGGAAAACTGAGACATATTTGAACACGTCTCCCGTTCACATGGTTGATCATACTCTGGGTTCCACATGCATGTTTTAGCTGAAGGAAGAATACCTTAAACCTGGAGAGTTGAGACCCGTGTAATGGGTACCATGCAATATGACTTCAAAGGGTCTTCATTTGCTCACCGAACCTCTCCAATCCTATCACTGCTGCGTTTATGCCCCTGTACACACGGTTGATTCTCTTTTGGAGACATAGCAATCCATAGGTTTTAAGATACTTACTAGTCAGGTACATTCTTAGGCGTTTAATATGGGGTTTTGAGTCCATTTCGTTGAGCAAGGAGTAGCTCTTGTCTATTCCATATTTGGCTTAAGGAACTTTATCTGTGCTCATTTCAATCTCTGGTTTTATGCAGCACCCCAACTCACCTTTCCCCTTAAGCAAGCATAAGTTGGTTTTCTAAATTTGAGACCCTGTTCTGTTTTGGAATGCAGTTCCTGTGTAGCCAAGTTTACATTCCGTGTATTAGTGATATCTTATGATGTTTCTTTTTCTGTGTGACTTATTTCAGTTAGAATCATCGTACCTGAATCCACTCATTATGCTGCTATGGGCCTGATGACATAGATTTCATTGCTGAGTGATACTGCATTGTACGTAAGTACCACAATTTCTTTATCCATTTTTCACTTTATGTGATATTGAACTTGTACGGTAAACGGGGTTCTTGTAAACGGAGGCGTCCCAAACTTTGGGGTGGCTGTGTCTTTTTGATTTTAATTTCCCTAAGCTATAGGACCATAAGTGGAAGTGCCCTAGGCTCTGTTGCTTTGTTTTTTAGATGTTTCAGGAAACACCATACACTTCTCCCGAGTGTCTGTTGGCAATTTACATCCCGCCCATCAGCATAACAAGGCTCCCAGTTCTCCATGGCCTGTCCTGCCTTTCTGGATTTTACACTTTTTTCAGATGGCCCTTTTGACCGGGGGGAAGTGAGACTTCATTGTAGTGCAGATTTCCTTTGCAAGCTTGCTTGGTTGGCCAAAAAGGGCGTATGCGTTTTTTCCTGAATATATTCAGGAAAAAACGCATACGCCCTTTTTGGCCAAGTGCATCATTGTGGACGTTCTGCCTCTTTTCCTATGCTTTCAATGCAATTGCAGTCTACCTCCTGAAATCGGTTTCCTGCAATTCTGCCCCGCTTTCAAGTCCTCTTGGCAGCCTTACTTCAGTCTATTTTTGGACGATAGCTGTCATTTATAACTCTGCAGGTTTGTGAATTACAGTGCCCCTGAGCTCCTTTCTTCAACTCGCTTTCTTGTGAGCTGGCCGCAACACCGCAGGATGGCTTCAGGCCCTAATCTGGTTCCGGCACGGCACGCTGAGCCTTTGGTTAATTCCTCTTCCTGGTGGGAAATGAGAGTTAAATTTGCCCGTCCAGACACCTCCAGCTAGTCTCTCATTGGTTCTCACTATTCCTGTTCATCTTCCGCAGAAATTGCAAACTGGGCCAAACAGGAGGTTAAAGGTGCTGACTCTCCAAGTGGGGAGAGTGTTAGTAAAGTGTCTGGAATGTTGCACCCGAGTACCAGGGTACGAAAACTGAGACATATTTGAACACGTCTCCCGATCACATGGTTGATCATACTCTGGGTTCCACATGCATGTTTTAGCTGAAGGAAGAATACCTAAAACCTGGGTAGTTGAAACCCGTGGAATGGGTACCATGCAATATGACTTCAAAGGGTCTTCATTTGCTCACCGAACCTCTCCAATCCTATCACTGCTGCGTTTATGCCCCTGTACACATGCTTGATTCTCTTTCGGAGACATAGCAATCCATAGGTTTTAAGATACTTACTAGTCAGGTACATTCTTAGGCGTTTAATATGCGGTGTTGAGTCCATTTCGTTGAGCAAGGAGTAGCTCTTGTCTATTCCATATTTGGCTTAAGGAACTTTATCTGTGCTCATTTCAATCTCTGGTTTTATGCAGCACCCCAACTCACCTTTACCCTTAAGCAAGCATAAGTTGGTTTTCTAAATTTGAGACCCTGTTCTGTTCTGTAATTCAGTTCCTGTGTAGCCAAGTTTCCATTCCGTGTATTATAGATATCTTATGATGTTTCCTTTTCTGTGTGACTTATTTCAGTTAGAATCATCATACCTGAATCCACTCATTGTGCTGCTAAGGGCCTGATGACATAGATTTCATTGCTGAGTGATATTGCTTTCTAAGTGAATACCACAACTTCTTTATCAATTTTTCACTTTCTGCGATGTTGAACTTGTACTGTAAACGAGGTTCTTGTAAACAGAGCCGTTCCAAACTTTGGGGTGGCTGTGTCTTTTTGATTTTAATTTCCCTAAGCTATAGGACCATAAGTGGAAGTGCCCTAGGTTCTGTTGCTTTGTTTTTTAGATGTTTCAGGAAACACCATACACTTCTCCCGAGTGGTTGTTGGCAATTTACATCCCGCCCATCAGCATAACAAGGCTCCCAGTTCTCCATGGCCTGTCCTGCCTTTCTGGATTTTACACTTTTTTCAGATGGCCCTTTTGACCGGGGGGAAGTGAGACTTCATTGTAGTGCAGATTTCCTTTGCAAGCTTGCTTGGTTGGCCAAAAAGGGCGTATGCGTTTTTTCCTGAATATATTCAGGAAAAAACGCATACGCCCTTTTTGGCCAAGTGCATCATTGTGGACGTTCTGCCTCTTTTCCTATGCTTTCAATGCAATTCCAGTCTACCTCCTGAAATCGGTTTCCTGCAATTCTGCCCTGCTTTCAAGTCCTCTTGGCAGCCTTACTTCAGTCTATTTTTGGACGATAGCTGTCATTTATAACTCTGCAGGTTTGTGAATTACAGTGCCCCTGAGCTCCTTTCTTCAACTCGCTTTCTTGTGACCTGGCCGCAACACCGCAGGATGGCTTCAGGCCCTAATCTGGTTCCCGCCCGGCACGCTGAGCCTTTGGTTAATTCCTCTTCCTGGTGGGAAATGAGAGTTAAATTTGCCCGTCCAGACACCTCCAGCTAGCCTCTCATTGGTTCTCGCTATTCCTGTTCATCTTCCGCAGAAATTGCAAACTGGGCCAAACAGGAGGTTAAAGGGACTGACTCTCCAAGTCGGGAGAGTGTTAGTAAAGCGTCTGGAATGTTGCACCCGAGTACCAGGGGAGGAAAACTGAGACATATTTGAACACGTCTCCCGTTCACATGGTTGATCATACTCTGGGTTCCACATGCATGTTTTAGCTGAAGGAAGAATACCTTAAACCTGGAGAGTTGAGACCCATGTAATGGGTACCATGCAATATGACTTCAAAGGGTCTTCATTTGCTCACCGAAACTCTCCAATCCTATCACTGCTGCGTTTATGCCCCTGTACACACGCTTGATTCTCTTTTGGAGACATAGCAATCCATAGGTTTTAAGATACTTACTAGTCAGGTACATTCTTAGGCGTTTAATATGGGGTTTTGAGTCCATTTCGTTGAGCAAGGAGTAGCTCTTGTCTATTCCATATTTGGCTTAAGGAACTTTATCTGTGCTCATTTCAATCTCTGGTTTTATGCAGCACCCCAACTCACCTTTCCCCTTAAGCAAGCATAAGTTGGTTTTCTAAATTTGAGACCCTGTTCTGTTTTGGAATGCAGTTCCTGTGTAGCCAAGTTTACATTCCGTGTATTAGTGATATCTTATGATGTTTTTTTTTCTGTGTGACTTATTTCAGTTAGAATCATCGTACCTGAATCCACTCATTATGCTGCTACGGGCCTGATGACATAGATTTCATTGCTGAGTGATACTGCATTGTACCTAAGTACCACAAGTTCTTTATCCATTTTTCACTTTCTGTGGTTTTGAACTTGTACGGTAAACGAGGTTCTTGTAAATGGAGGCGTCCCAAACTTTGGGGTGGCTGTGTCTTTTTGATTTTAATTTCCCTAAGCTATAGGACCATAAGTGGAAGTGCCCTAGGCTCTGTTGCTTTGTTTTTTAGATGTTTCAGGAAACACCATACACTTCTCCCGAGTGTCTGTTGGCAATTTACATCCCGCCCATCAGCATAGCAAGGCTCCTAGTTCTCCATGGCCTGTCCTGCCTTTCCGGATTTTACACTTTTTTCAGATGGCCCTTTTGACCGGGGGGAAGTGAAACTTCATTGTAGTGCAGATTTCCTTTGCAAGCTTGCTTGGTTGGCCAAAAAGGGCGTATGCGTTTTTTCCTGAATATATTCAGGAAAAAACGCATACGCCCTTTTTGGCCAAGTGCATCATTGTGGACGTTCTGCCTCTTTTCCTATGCTTTCAATGTAATTCCAGTCTACCTCCTGAAATCGGTTTCCTGCAATTCTGCCCCGCTTTCAAGTCCTCTTGGCAGCCTTACTTCAGTCTATTTTTGGACGATAGCTGTCATTTATAACTCTGCAGGTTTGTGAATTACAGTGCCCCTGAGCTCCTTTCTTCAACTCGCTTTCTTGTGAGCTGGCCACAACACCGCAGGATGGCTTCAGGCCCTAATCTGGTTCCGGCACGGCACGCTGAGCCTTTGGTTAATTCCTCTTCCTGGTGGGAAATGAGAGTTAAATTTGCCCGTCCAGACACCTCCAGCTAGTCTCTCATAGGTTCTCGCTATTCCTGTTCATCTTCCGCAGAAATTGCAAACTGGGCCAAACAGGAGGTTAAAGGTGCTGACTCTCCAAGTGGGGAGAGTGTTAGTAAAGCGTCTGGAATGTTGCACCCGAGTACCAGGGTACGAAAACTGAGACATATTTGAACACGTCTCCCGATCACATGGTTGATCATACTCTGGGTTCCACATGCATGTTTTAGCTGAAGGAAGAATACCTAAAACCTGGGTAGTTGAAACCCGTGGAATGGGTACCATGCAATATGACTTCAAAGGGTCTTCATTTGCTCACCGAACCTCTCCAATCCTATCACTGCTGCGTTTATGCCCCTGTACACACGCTTGATTCTCTTTTGGAGACATAGCAATCCATAGGTTTTAAGATACTTACTAGTCAGGTACATTCTTAGGCGTTTAATATGGGGTTTTGAGTCCATTTCGTTGAGCAAGGAGTAGCTCTTGTCTATTCCATATTTGGCTTAAGGAACTTTATCTGTGCTCATTTCAATCTCTGGTTTTATGCAGCACCCCAACTCACCTTTCCCCTTAAGCAAGCATAAGTTGGTTTTCTAAATTTGAGAACCTGTTCTGTTTTGGAATGCAGTTCCTGTGTAGCCAAGTTTCCATTCCGTGTATTAGTGATATCTTATGATGTTTCTTTTTCTGTGTGACTTATTTCAGTTAGAATCATCGTACCTGAATCCACTCATTATGCTGCTATGGGCCTGATGACATAGATTTCATTGCTGAGTGATACTGCATTGTACGTAAGTATCACAATTTCTTTATCCATTTTTCACTTTATGTGATATTGAACTTGTACGGTAAACGGGGTTCTTGTAAACGGAGGCGTCCCAAACTTTGGGGTGGCTGTGTCTTTTTGATTTTAATTTCCCTAAGCTATAGGACCATAAGTGGAAGTGCCCTAGGCTCTGTTGCTTTGTTTTTTAGATGTTTCAGGAAACACCATACACTTCTCCCAAGTGTCTGTTGGCAATTTACATCCCACCCATCAGCATAACAAGGCTCCCAGTTCTCCATGGCCTGTCCTGCCTTTCTGGATTTTACACTTTTTTCAGATGGCCCTTTTGACCGGGGGGAAGTGAGACTTCATTGTAGTGCAGATTTCCTTTGCAAGCTTGCTTGGTTGGCCAAAAAGGGCGTATGCGTTTTTTCCTGAATATATTCAGGAAAAAACGCATACGCCCTTTTTGGCCAAGTGCATCATTGTGGACGTTCTGCCTCTTTTCCTATGCTTTCAATGCAATTCCAGTCTACCTCCTGAAATCGGTTTCCTGCAATTCTGCCCCGCTTTCAAGTCCTCTTGGCAGCCTTACTTCAGTCTATTTTTGGACGATAGCTGTCATTTATAACTCTGCAGGTTTGTGAATTACAGTGCCCCTGAGCTCCTTTCTTCAACTCGCTTTCTTGTGAGCTGGCCGCAACACCGCAGGATGGCTTCAGGCCCTAATCTGGTTCCGGCACGGCACGCTGAGCCTTTGGTTAAATCCTCTTCCTGGTGGGAAATGAGAGTTAAATTTGCCCGTCCAGACACCTCCAGCTAGTCTCTCATTGGTTCTCGCTATTCCTGTTCATCTTCCGCAGAAATTGCAAACTGGGCCAAACAGGAGGTTAAAGGTGCTGACTCTCCAAGTGGGGAGAGTGTTAGTAAAGCGTCTGGAATGTTGCACCCGAGTACCAGGGTACGAAAACTGAGACATATTTGAACACGTCTCCCGATCACATGGTTGATCATACTCTGGGTTCCACATGCATGTTTTAGCTGAAGGAAGAATACCTAAAACCTGGGTAGTTGAAACCCGTGGAATGGGTACCATGCAATATGACTTCAAAGGGTCTTCATTTGCTCACCGAACCTCTCCAATCCTATCACTGCTGCGTTTATGCCCCTGTACACATGCTTGATTCTCTTTCGGAGACATAGCAATCCATAGGTTTTAAGATACTTACTAGTCAGGTACATTCTTAGGCGTTTAATATGCGGTGTTGAGTCCATTTCGTTGAGCAAGGAGTAGCTCTTGTCTATTCCATATTTGGCTTAAGGAACTTTATCTGTGCTCATTTCAATCTCTGGTTTTATGCAGCACCCCAACTCACCTTTCCCCTTAAGCAAGCATAAGTTGGTTTTCTAAATTTGAGACCCTGTTCTGTTTTGGAATTCAGTTCCTGTGTAGCCAAGTTTACATTCCCTGTATTACTGATATCTTATGATGTTTCTTTTTCTGTGTGACTTATTTCAGTTAGAATCATCATACCTGAATCCACTCATTGTGCTGCTACGGGCCTGATGACATAGATTTCATTGCTGAGTGATATTGCTTTCTAAGTGAATACCACAACTTCTTTATCAATTTTTCACTTTCTGCGATGTTGAACTTGTACTGTAAACGAGGTTCTTGTAAACAGAGCCGTTCCAAACTTTGGGGTGGCTGTGTCTTTTTGATTTTAATTTCCCTAAGCTATAGGACCATAAGTGGAAGTGCCCTAGGTTCTGTTGCTTTGTTTTTTAGATGTTTCAGGAAACACCATACACTTCTCCCGAGTGGTTGTTGGCAATTTACATCCCGCCCATCAGCATAAAAAGGCTCCCAGTTCTCCATGGCCTGTCCTGCCTTTCTGGATTTTACACTTTTTTCAGATGGCCCTTTTGACCGGGGGGAAGTGAGACTTCATTGTAGTGCAGATTTCCTTTGCAAGCTTGCTTGGTTGGCCAAAAAGGGCGTATGTGTTTTTTCCTGAATATATTCAGGAAAAAACGCATACGCCCTTTTTGGCCAAGTGCATCATTGTGGACGTTCTGCCTCTTTTCCTATGTTTTCAATGCAATTCCAGTCTACCTCCTGAAATCAGTTTCCTGCAATTCTGCCCTGCTTTCAAGTCCTCTTGGCAGCCTTACTTCAGTCTATTTTTGGACGATAGCTGTCATTTATAACTCTGCAGGTTTGTGAATTACAGTGCCCCTGAGCTCCTTTCTTCAACTCGCTTTCTTGTGAGCTGGCCGCAACACCGCAGGATGGCTTCAGGCCCTAATCTGGTTCCGGCCCGGCACGCTGAGCCTTTGGTTAATTCCTCTTCCTGGTGGGAAATGAGAGTTAAATTTGCCCGTCCAGACACCTCCAGCTAGCCTCTCATTGGTTCTCGCTATTCCTGTTCATCTTCCGCAGAAATTGCAAACTGGGCCAAACAGGGGTTTAAAGGGACTGACTCTCCAAGTCGGGAGAGTGTTAGTAAAGCGTCTGGAATGTTGCACCCGAGTACCAGGGGAGGAAAACTGAGACATATGTGAACACGTCTCCCGTTCACATGGTTGATCATACTCTGGGTTCCACATGCATGTTTTAGCTGAAGGAAGAATACCTTAAACCTGGAGAGTTGAGACCCATGTAATGGGTACCATGCAATATGACTTCAAAGGGTCTTCATTTGCTCACCGAAACTCTCCAATCCTATCACTGCTGCGTTTATGCCCCTGTACACACGCTTGATTCTCTTTTGGAGACATAGCAATCCATAGGTTTTAAGATACTTACTAGTCAGGTACATTCTTAGGCGTTTAATATGGGGTTTTGAGTCCATTTCGTTGAGCAAGGAGTAGCTCTTGTCTGTTCCATATTTGGCTTAAGGAACTTTATCTGTGCTCATTTCAATCTCTGGTTTTATGCAGCACCCCAACTCACCTTTCCCCTTAAGCAAGCATAAGTTGGTTTTCTAAATTTGAGACCCTGTTCTGTTTTGGAATGCAGTTCCTGTGTAGCCAAGTTTACATTCCGTGTATTAGTGATAACTTATGATGTTTTTTTTTCTGTGTGACTTATTTCAGTTAGAATCATCGTACCTGAATCCACTCATTATGCTGCTACGGGCCTGATGACATAGATTTCATTGCTGAGTGATACTGCATTGTACGTAAGTACCACAAGTTCTTTATCCATTTTTCACTTTCTGTGGTATTGAACTTGTACGGTAAACGAGGTTCTTGTAAATGGAGGCGTCCCAAACTTTGGGGTGGCTGTGTCTTTTTGATTTTAATTTCCCTAAGCTATAGGACCATAAGTGGAAGTGCCCTAGGCTCTGTTGCTTTGTTTTTTAGATGTTTCAGGAAACACCATACAGTTCTCCCGAGTGTCTGTTGGCAATTTACATCCCACCCATCAGCATAACAAGGCTCCCAGTTCTCCATGGCCTGTCCTGCCTTTCCGGATTTTACACTTTTTTCAGATGGCCCTTTTGACCGGGGGGAAGTGAAACTTCATTGTAGTGCAGATTTCCTTTGCAAGCTTGCTTGGTTGGCCAAAAAGTGCGTATGCGATTTTTCCTGAATATATTCAGGAAAAAACGCATACGCCCTTTTTGGCCAAGTGCATCATTGTGGACGTTCTGCCTCTTTTCCTATGCTTTCAATGCAATTCCAGTCTACCTCCTGAAATCGGTTTCCTGCAATTCTGCCCCGCTTTCAAGTCCTCTTGGCAGCCTTACTTCAGTCTATTTTTGGACGATAGCTGTCCTTTATAACTCTGCAGGTTTGTGAATTACAGTGCCCCTGAGCTCCTTTCTTCAACTCGCTTTCTTGTGAGCTGGCCGCAACACCGCAGGATGGCTTCAGGCCCTAATCTGGTTCCGGCACGGCACGCTGAGCCTTTGGTTAATTCCTCTTCCTGGTGGGAAATGAGAGTTAAATTTGCCCGTCCAGACACCTCCAGCTAGTCTCTCATTGGTTCTCGCTATTCCTGTTCATCTTCCGCAGAAATTGCAAACTGGGCCAAACAGGAGGTTAAAGGTGCTGACTCTCCAAGTGGGGAGAGTGTTAGTAAAGCGTCTGGAATGTTGCACCCGAGTACCAGGGTACGAAAACTGAGACATATTTGAACACGTCTCCCGATCACATGGTTGATCATACTCTGGGTTCCACATGCATGTTTCAGCTGAAGGAAGAATACCTAAAACCTGGGTAGTTGAAACCCGTGGAATGGGTACCATGCAATATGACTTCAAAGGGTCTTCATTTGCTCACCGAACCTCTCCAATCCTATCACTGCTGCGTTTATGCCCCTGTACACATGCTTGATTCTCTTTCGGAGAGATAGCAATCCATAGGTTTTAAGATACTTACTAGTCAGGTACATTCTTAGGCGTTTAATATGCGGTGTTGAGTCCCTTTCGTTGAGCAAGGAGTAGCTCTTGTCTATTCCATATTTGGCTTAAGGAACTTTATCTGTGCTCATTTCAATCTCTGGTTTTATGCAGCACCCCAACTCACCTTTCCCCTTAAGCAAGCATAAGTTGGTTTTCTAAATTTGAGACCCTGTTCTGTTCTGTAATTCAGTTCCTGTGTAGCCAAGTTTACATTCCGTGTATTACTGATATCTTATGATGTTTCTTTTTCTGTGTGACTTATTTCAGTTAGAATCATCATACCTGAATCCACTCATTGTGCTGCTAAGGGCCTGATGACACAGATTTCATTGCTGAGTGATATTGCTTTGTAAGTAAATACCACAACTTCTTTCTCCAGTTTTCACTTTCTGCGATGTTGAACTTGTACTGTAAACGAGGTTCTTCTAAACAGAGGCGTCCGAAACTTTGGGGTGGCTGTGTCTTTTTGATTTTAATTTCCCTAAGCTATAGGACCATAAGTGGCAGTGCCCTAGGCTCTGTTGCTTTGTTTTTTAGATGTTTCAGGAAACACCATACACTTCTCCCGAGTGTCTGTTGGCAATTTACATCCCGCCCATCAGCATAACAAGGCTCCCAGTTCTCCATGGCCTGTCCTGCCTTTCTGGATTTTACACTTTTTTCAGATGGCCCTTTTGACCGGGGGGAAGTGAGACTTCATTGTAGTGCAGATTTCCTTTGCAAGCTTGCTTGGTTGGCCAAAAAGGGCGTATGCGTTTTTTCCTGAATATATTCAGGAAAAAACGCATACGCCCTTTTTGGCCAAGTGCATCATTGTGGACGTTCTGCCTCTTTTCCTATGCTTTCAATGCAATTCCAGTCTACCTCCTGAAATCGGTTTCCTGCAATTCTGCCCCACTTTCAAGTCCTCTTGGCAGCCTTACTTCAGTCTATTTTTGGACGATAGCTGTCATTTATAACTCTGCAGGTTTGTGAATTACAGTGCCCCTGAGCTCCTTTCTTCAACTCGCTTTCTTTTGAGCTGGCCGCAACACCGCAGGATGGCTTCAGGCCCTAATCTGGTTCTGGTACAGCACGCTGAGCCTTTGGTTATTTCCTCTTCCTGTTGGGAAATGAGAGTTAAATTTGCCCGTCCAGACACCTCCAGCTAGCCTCTCATTGGTTCTCGCTATTCCTGTTCATCTTCCGCAGAAATTGCAAACTGTGCCAAACAGGAGGTTAAAGGCGCTGACTCTCCAAGTGGGGAGAGTGTTAGTAAAGCGTCTGGAATGTTGCACCCGAGTACCAGGGGAGGAAAACTGAGACATATTTGAACACGTCTCCCGATCACATGGTTGATCATACTCTGGGTTCCACATGCATGTTTTAGCTGAAGGAAGAATACCTAAAACCTGGGTAGTTGAAACCCGTGGAATGGGTACCATGCAATATGACTTCAAAGGGTCTTCATTTGCTCACCGAACCTCTCCAATCCTATCACTGCTGCGTTTATGCCCCTGTACACATACTTGATTCTCTTTCGGAGACATAGCAATCCATACGTTTTAAGATACTTACTAGTCAGGTACATTCTTAGGCGTTTAATATGCGGTGTTGAGTCCATTTCGTGGAGCAAGGAGTAGCTCTTGTCTATTCCATACTTGACTTAAGGATCTTTATCTGTGCTCATTTCAATCTCTGGTTTTATGCAGCACCCCAACTCACCTTTACCCTTAAGCAAGCATAAGTTGGTTTTCTAAATTTGAGACCCTGTTCTGTTCTGTAATTCAGTTCCTGTGTAGCCAAGTTTACATTCCGTGTATTACTGATATCTTATGATGTTTCTTTTTCTGTGTGACTTATTTCAGTTAGAATCATCATACCTGAATCCACTCATTGTGATGCTAATGGCCTGATTACATAGATTTCATTGCTGAGTGATATTGCTTTGTAAGTAAATACCACAACTTCTTTATCCATTTTTCACTTTCTGCGATGTTGAACTTGTACTGTAAACGAGGTTCTTCTAAACAGAGGCGTCCCAAACTTTGGGGTGGCTGTGTCTTTTTGATTTTAATTTCCCTAAGCTATAGGACCATAAGTGGCAGTGCCCTAGGCTCTGTTGCTTTGTTTTTTAGATGTTTCAGGAAACACCATACACTTCTCCCGAGTGTCTGTTGGCAATTTACATCCCGCCCATCAGCATAACAAGGCTCCCAGTTCTCCATGGCCTGTCCTGCCTTTCTGGATTTTACACTTTTTTCAGATGGCTCTTTTGACCGGGGGGAAGTGAGACTTCATTGTAGTGCAGATTTCCTTTGCAAGCTTGCTTGGTTGGCCAAAAAGGGCGTATGCGTTTTTTCCTGAATATATTCAGGAAAAAACGCATATGCCCTTTTTGGCCAAGTGCATCATTGTGGACGTTCTGCCTCTTTTCCTATGCTTTCAATGCAATTCCAGTCTACCTCCTGAAATCGGTTTCCTGCAATTCTGCCCCACTTTCAAGTCCTCTTGGCAGCCTTACTTCAGTCTATTTTTGGACGATAGCTGTCATTTATAACTCTGCAGGTTTGTGAATTACAGTGCCCCTGAGCTCCTTTCTTCAACTCGCTTTCTTTTGAGCTGGCCGCAACACCGCAGGATGGCTTCAGGCCCTAATCTGGTTCTGGTACGGCACGCTGAGCCTTTGGTTATTTCCTCTTCCTGTTGGGAAATGAGAGTTAAATTTGCCCGTCCAGACACCTCCAGCTAGCCTCTCATTGGTTCTCGCTATTCCTGTTCATCTTCCGCAGAAATTGCAAACTGTGCCAAACAGGAGGTTAAAGGCGCTGACTCTCCAAGTGGGGAGAGTGTTAGTAAAGCGTCTGGAATGTTGCACCCGAGTACCAGGGGAGGAAAACTGAGACATATTTGAACACGTCTCCCGATCACATGGTTGATCATACTCTGGGATCCACATGCATGTTTTAGCTGAAGGAAGAATACCTAAAACCTGGGTAGTTGAAACCCGTGGAATGGGTACCATGAATATGACTTCAAAGGGTCTTCATTTGCTCACCGAACCTCTCCAATCCTATCACTGCTGCGTTTATGCCCCTGTACACATGCTTGATTCTCTTTCGGAGAGATAGCAATCCATACGTTTTAAGATACTTACTAGTCAGGTACATTCTTAGGCGTTTAATATGCGGTGTTGAGTCCATTTCGTGGAGCAAGGAGTAGCTCTTGTCTATTCCATATTTGGCTTAAGGAACTTTATCTGTGCTCATTTCAATCTCTGGTTTTATGCAGCACCCCAACTCACCTTTCCCCTTAAGCAAGCATAAGTTGGTTTTCTAAATTTGAGAACCTGTTCTGTTTTGGAATTCAGTTCCTGTGTAGCCAAGTTTACATTCCGTGTATTAGTGATATCTTATGATGTTTCTTTTTCTGTGTGACTTATTTCAGTTAGAATCATCGTACCTGAATCTACTCTATATGCTGCTACGGGCCTGATGACATAGATTTCATTGCTGAGTGATACTGCATTGTACGTAAGTACCACAAGTTCTTTATCCATTTTTCACTTTCTGCGATGTTGAACTTGTACTGTAAACGAGGTTCTTGTAAACAGAGCCGTTCCAAACTTTGGGGTGGCTGTGTCTTTTTGATTTTAATTTCCCTAAGCTATAGGACCATAAGTGGCAGTGCCCTAGGCTCTGTTGCTTTGTTTTTTAGATGTTTCAGGAAACACCATACACTTCTCCCGAGTGTCTGTTGGCAATTTACATCCCGCCCATCAGCATAACAAGGCTCCCAGTTCTCCATGGCCTGTCCTGCCTTTCTGGATTTTACACTTTTTTCAGATGGCTCTTTTGACCGGGGGGAAGTGAGACTTCATTGTAGTGCAGATTTCCTTTGCAAGCTTGCTTGGTTGGCCAAAAAGGGCGTATGCGTTTTTTCCTGAATATATTCAGGAAAAAACGCATACGCCCTTTTTGGCCAAGTGCATCATTGTGGACGTTCTGCCTCTTTTCCTATGCTTTCAATGCAATTCCAGTCTACCTCCTGAAATCGGTTTCCTGCAATTCTGCCCCGCTTTCAAGTCCTCTTGGCAGCCTTACTTCAGTCTATTTTTGGATGATAGCTGTCCTTTATAACTCTGCAGGTTTGTGAATTACAGTGCCCCTGAGCTCCTTTCTTCAACTCGCTTTCTTGTGAGCTGGCCGCAACACCGCAGGATGGCTTCAGGCCCTAATCTGGTTCCGGTACGGCACGCTGAGCCTTTGGTTATTTCCTCTTCCTGTTGGGAAATGAGAGTTAAATTTGCCCGTCCAGACACCTCCAGCTAGCCTCTCATTGGTTCTCGCTATTCCTGTTCATCTTCCGCAGAAATTGCAAACTGTGCCAAACAGGAGGTTAAAGGCGCTGACTCTCCAAGTGGGGAGAGTGTTAGTAAAGCGTCTGGAATGTTGCACCCGAGTACCAGGGGAGGAAAACTGAGACATATTTGAACACGTCTCCCGATCACATGGTTGATCATACTCTGGGTTCCACATGCATGTTTTAGCTGAAGGAAGAATACCTAAAACCTGGGTAGTTGAAACCCGTGGAATGGGTACCATGCAATATGACTTCAAAGGGTCTTCATTTGCTCACCGAACCTCTCCAATCCTATCACTGCTGCGTTTATGCCCCTGTACACATGCTTGATTCTCTTTCGGAGAGATAGCAATCCATAGGTTTTAAGATACTTACTAGTCAGGTACATTCTTAGGCGTTTAATATGCGGTGTTGAGTCCATTTCGTGGAGCAAGGAGTAGCTCTTGTCTATTCCATATTTGGCTTAAGGAACTTTATCTGTGCTCATTTCAATCTCTGGTTTTATGCAGCACCCCAACTCACCTTTCCCCTTAAGCAAGCATAAGTTGGTTTTCTAAATTTGAGACCCTGTTCTGTTCTGTAATTCAGTTCCTGTGTAGCCAAGTTTACATTCCGTGTATTACTGATATCTTATGATGTTTCTTTTTCTGTGTGACTTATTTCAGTTAGAATCATCATACCTGAATCCACTCATTGTGCTGCTAAGGGCCTGATGACACAGATTTCATTGCTGAGTGATATTGCTTTGTAAGTAAATACCACAACTTCTTTCTCCATTTTTCACTTTCTGCGATGTTGAACTTGTACTGTAAACGAGGTTCTTCTAAACAGAGGCGTCCCAAACTTTGGGGTGGCTGTGTCTTTTTGATTTTAATTTCCCTAAGCTATAGGACCATAAGTGGCAGTGCCCTAGGCTCTGTTGCTTTGTTTTTTAGATGTTTCAGGAAACACCATACACTTCTCCCGAGTGTCTGTTGGCAATTTACATCCCGCCCATCAGCATAACAAGGCTCCCAGTTCTCCGTGGCCTGTACTGCCTTTCTGGATTTTACACTTTTTTCAGATGGCCCTTTTGACCGGGGGGAAGTGAGACTTCAATGTAGTGCAGATTTCCTTTGCAAGCTTGCTTGGTTGGCCAAAAAGGGCGTATGCGTTTTTTCCTGAATATATTCAGGAAAAAACGCATACGCCCTTTTTGGCCAAGTGCATCATTGTGGACGTTCTGCCTCTTTTCCTATGCTTTCAATGCAATTCCAGTCTACCTCCTGAAATCGGTTTCCTGCAATTCTGCCCCACTTTCAAGTCCTCTTGGCAGCCTTACTTCAGTCTATTTTTGGACGATAGCTGTCATTTATAACTCTGCAGGTTTGTGAATTACAGTGCCCCTGAGCTCCTTTCTTCAACTCGCTTTCTTTTGAGCTGGCCGCAACACCGCAGGATGGCTTCAGGCTCTAATCTGGTTCTGGTACGGCACGCTGAGCCTTTGGTTATTTCCTCTTCCTGTTGGGAAATGAGAGTTAAATTTGTCCGTCCAGACACCTCCAGCTAGCCTCTCATTGGTTCTCGCTATTCCTGTTCATCTTCCGCAGAAATTGCAAACTGTGCCAAACAGGAGGTTAAAGGCGCTGACTCTCCAAGTGGGGAGAGTGTTAGTAAAGCGTCTGGAATGTTGCACCCGAGTACCAGGGGAGGAAAACTGAGACATATTTGAACACGTCTCCCGATCACATGGTTGATCATACTCTGGGTTCCACATGCATGTTTTAGCTGAAGGAAGAATACCTAAAACCTGGGTAGTTGAAACCCGTGGAATGGGTACCATGCAATATGACTTCAAAGGGTCTTCATTTGCTCACCGAACCTCTCCAATCCTATCACTGCTGCGTTTATGCCCCTGTACACATACTTGATTCTCTTTCGGAGACATAGCAATCCATACGTTTTAAGATACTTACTAGTCAGGTACATTCTTAGGCGTTTAATATGCGGTGTTGAGTCCATTTCGTGGAGCAAGGAGTAGCTCTTGTCTATTCCATATTTGGCTTAAGGAACTTTATCTGTGCTCATTTCAATCTCTGGTTTTATGCAGCAACCCAACTCACCTTTCCCCTTAAGCAAGCATAAGTTGGTTTTCTAAATTTGAGAACCTGTTCTGTTTTGGAATTCAGTTCCTGTGTAGCCAAGTTTACATTCCGTGTATTAGTGATATCTTATGATGTTTCTTTTTCTGTGTGACTTATTTCAGTTAGAATCATCGTACCTGAATCTACTCATTATGCTGCTACGGGCCTGATGACATAGATTTCATTGCTGAGTGATACTGCATTGTACGTAAGTACCACAAGTTCTTTATCCATTTTTCACTTTCTGCGATGTTGAACTTGTACTGTAAACGAGGTTCTTGTAAACAGAGCCGTTCCAAACTTTGGGGTGGCTGTGTCTTTTTGATTTTAATTTCCCTAAGCTATAGGACCATAAGTGGCAGTGCCCTAGGCTCTGTTGCTTTGTTTTTTAGATGTTTCAGGAAACACCATACACTTCTCCCGAGTGTCTGTTGGCAATTTACATCCCGCCCATCAGCATAACAAGGCTCCCAGTTCTCCATGGCCTGTCCTGCCTTTCTGGATTTTACACTTTTTTCAGATGGCTCTTTTGACCGGGGGGAAGTGAGACTTCATTGTAGTGCAGATTTCCTTTGCAAGCTTGCTTGGTTGGCCAAAAAGGGCGTATGCGTTTTTTCCTGAATATATTCAGGAAAAAACGCATACGCCCTTTTTGGCCAAGTGCATCATTGTGGACGTTCTGCCTCTTTTCCTATGCTTTCAATGCAATTCCAGTCTACCTCCTGAAATCGGTTTCCTGCAATTCTGCCCCGCTTTCAAGTCCTCTTGGCAGCCTTACTTCAGTCTATTTTTGGATGATAGCTGTCCTTTATAACTCTGCAGGTTTGTGAATTACAGTGCCCCTGAGCTCCTTTCTTCAACTCGCTTTCTTGTGAGCTGGCCGCAACACCGCAGGATGGCTTCAGGCCCTAATCTGGTTCTGGTACGGCACGCTGAGCCTTTGGTTATTTCCTCTTCCTGTTGGGAAATGAGAGTTAAATTTGCCCGTCCAGACACCTCCAGCTAGCCTCTCATTGGTTCTCGCTATTCCTGTTCATCTTCCGCAGAAATTGCAAACTGTGCCAAACAGGAGGTTAAAGGCGCTGACTCTCCAAGTGGGGAGAGTGTTAGTAAAGCGTCTGGAATGTTGCACCCGAGTACCAGGGGAGGAAAACTGAGACATATTTGAACACGTCTCCCGATCACATGGTTGATCATACTCTGGGTTCCACATGCATGTTTTAGCTGAAGGAAGAATACCTAAAACCTGGGTAGTTGAAACCCGTGGAATGGGTACCATGCAATATGACTTCAAAGGGTCTTCATTTGCTCACCGAACCTCTCCAATCCTATCACTGCTGCGTTTATGCCCCTGTACACATGCTTGATTCTCTTTCGGAGAGATAGCAATCCATAGGTTTTAAGATACTTACTAGTCAGGTACATTCTTAGGCGTTTAATATGCGGTGTTGAGTCCATTTCGTGGAGCAAGGAGTAGCTCTTGTCTATTCCATATTTGGCTTAAGGAACTTTATCTGTGCTCATTTCAATCTCTGGTTTTATGCAGCACCCCAACTCACCTTTCCCCTTAAGCAAGCATAAGTTGGTTTTCTAAATTTGAGACCCTGTTCTGTTCTGTAATTCAGTTCCTGTGTAGCCAAGTTTACATTCCGTGTATTACTGATATCTTATGATGTTTCTTTTTCTGTGTGACTTATTTCAGTTAGAATCATCATACCTGAATCCACTCATTGTGCTGCTAAGGGCCTGATGACACAGATTTCATTGCTGAGTGATATTGCTTTGTAAGTAAATACCACAACTTCTTTCTCCATTTTTCACTTTCTGCGATGTTGAACTTGTACTGTAAACGAGGTTCTTCTAAACAGAGGCGTCCCAAACTTTGGGGTGGCTGTGTCTTTTTGATTTTAATTTCCCTAAGCTATAGGACCATAAGTGGCAGTGCCCTAGGCTCTGTTGCTTTGTTTTTTAGATGTTTCAGGAAACACCATACACTTCTCCCGAGTGTCTGTTGGCAATTTACATCCCGCCCATCAGCATAACAAGGCTCCCAGTTCTCCGTGGCCTGTACTGCCTTTCTGGATTTTACACTTTTTTCAGATGGCCCTTTTGACCGGGGGGAAGTGAGACTTCAATGTAGTGCAGATTTCCTTTGCAAGCTTGCTTGGTTGGCCAAAAAGGGCGTATGCGTTTTTTCCTGAATATATTCAGGAAAAAACGCATACGCCCTTTTTGGCCAAGTGCATCATTGTGGACGTTCTGCCTCTTTTCCTATGCTTTCAATGCAATTCCAGTCTACCTCCTGAAATCGGTTTCCTGCAATTCTGCCCCACTTTCAAGTCCTCTTGGCAGCCTTACTTCAGTCTATTTTTGGACGATAGCTGTCATTTATAACTCTGCAGGTTTGTGAATTACAGTGCCCCTGAGCTCCTTTCTTCAACTCGCTTTCTTTTGAGCTGGCCGCAACACCGCAGGATGGCTTCAGGCTCTAATCTGGTTCTGGTACGGCACGCTGAGCCTTTGGTTATTTCCTCTTCCTGTTGGGAAATGAGAGTTAAATTTGTCCGTCCAGACACCTCCAGCTAGCCTC
Organism: Stenella coeruleoalba; assembly: GCF_951394435.1. NCBI lineage: Eukaryota > Metazoa > Chordata > Mammalia > Artiodactyla > Delphinidae > Stenella > Stenella coeruleoalba. The sequence goes on along the minus strand of NW_027646442.1, from coordinate 88,832 downwards.
TCATTGGTTCTCGCTATTCCTGTTCATCTTCCGCAGAAATTGCAAACTGTGCCAAACAGGAGGTTAAAGGCGCTGACTCTCCAAGTGGGGAGAGTGTTAGTAAAGCGTCTGGAATGTTGCACCCGAGTACCAGGGGAGGAAAACTGAGACATATTTGAACACGTCTCCCGATCACATGGTTGATCATACTCTGGGTTCCACATGCATGTTTTAGCTGAAGGAAGAATACCTAAAACCTGGGTAGTTGAAACCCGTGGAATGGGTACCATGCAATATGACTTCAAAGGGTCTTCATTTGCTCACCGAACCTCTCCAATCCTATCACTGCTGCGTTTATGCCCCTGTACACATACTTGATTCTCTTTCGGAGACATAGCAATCCATACGTTTTAAGATACTTACTAGTCAGGTACATTCTTAGGCGTTTAATATGCGGTGTTGAGTCCATTTCGTGGAGCAAGGAGTAGCTCTTGTCTATTCCATATTTGGCTTAAGGAACTTTATCTGTGCTCATTTCAATCTCTGGTTTTATGCAGCAACCCAACTCACCTTTCCCCTTAAGCAAGCATAAGTTGGTTTTCTAAATTTGAGAACCTGTTCTGTTTTGGAATTCAGTTCCTGTGTAGCCAAGTTTACATTCCGTGTATTAGTGATATCTTATGATGTTTCTTTTTCTGTGTGACTTATTTCAGTTAGAATCATCGTACCTGAATCTACTCATTATGCTGCTACGGGCCTGATGACATAGATTTCATTGCTGAGTGATACTGCATTGTACGTAAGTACCACAAGTTCTTTATCCATTTTTCACTTTCTGCGATGTTGAACTTGTACTGTAAACGAGGTTCTTGTAAACAGAGCCGTTCCAAACTTTGGGGTGGCTGTGTCTTTTTGATTTTAATTTCCCTAAGCTATAGGACCATAAGTGGCAGTGCCCTAGGCTCTGTTGCTTTGTTTTTTAGATGTTTCAGGAAACACCATACACTTCTCCCGAGTGTCTGTTGGCAATTTACATCCCGCCCATCAGCATAACAAGGCTCCCAGTTCTCCATGGCCTGTCCTGCCTTTCTGGATTTTACACTTTTTTCAGATGGCTCTTTTGACCGGGGGGAAGTGAGACTTCATTGTAGTGCAGATTTCCTTTGCAAGCTTGCTTGGTTGGCCAAAAAGGGCGTATGCGTTTTTTCCTGAATATATTCAGGAAAAAACGCATACGCCCTTTTTGGCCAAGTGCATCATTGTGGACGTTCTGCCTCTTTTCCTATGCTTTCAATGCAATTCCAGTCTACCTCCTGAAATCGGTTTCCTGCAATTCTGCCCCGCTTTCAAGTCCTCTTGGCAGCCTTACTTCAGTCTATTTTTGGACGATAGCTGTCATTTATAACTCTGCAGGTTTGTGAATTACAGTGCCCCTGAGCTCCTTTCTTCATCTCGCTTTCTTTTGAGCTGGCCGCAACACCGCAGGATGGCTTCAGGCCCTAATCTGGTTCCGGTACGGCACGCTGAGCCTTTGGTTATTTCCTCTTCCTGTTGGGAAATGAGAGTTAAATTTGCCCGTCCAGACACCTCCAGCTAGCCTCTCATTGGTTCTCGCTATTCCTGTTCATCTTCCGCAGAAATTGCAAACTGTGCCAAACAGGAGGTTAAAGGTGCTGACTCTCCAAGTGGGGAGAGTGTTAGTAAAGCGTCTGGAATGTTGCACCCGAGTACCAGGGGAGGAAAACTGAGACATATTTGAACACGTCTCCCGATCACATGGTTGATCATACTCTGGGTTCCACATGCATGTTTTAGCTGAAGGAAGAATACCTAAAACCTGGGTAGTTGAAACCCGTGGAATGGGTACCATGCAATATGACTTCAAAGGGTCTTCATTTGCTCACCGCACCTCTCCAATCCTATCACTGCTGCGTTTATGCCCCTGTACACATGCTTGATTCTCTTTCGGAGAGATAGCAATCCATAGGTTTTAAGATACTTACTAGTCAGGTACATTCTTAGGCGTTTAATATGCGGTGTTGAGTCCATTTCGTGGAGCAAGGAGTAGCTCTTGTCTATTCCATATTTGGCTTAAGGAACTTTATCTGTGCTCATTTCAATCTCTGGTTTTATGCAGCACCCCAACTCACCTTTCCCCTTAAGCAAGCATAAGTTGGTTTTCTAAATTTGAGACCCTGTTCTGTTCTGTAATTCAGTTCCTGTGTAGCCAAGTTTACATTCCGTGTATTACTGATATCTTATGATGTTTCTTTTTCTGTGTGACTTATTTCAGTTAGAATCATCATACCTGAATCCACTCATTGTGCTGCTAAGGGCCTGATGACACAGATTTCATTGCTGAGTGATATTGCTTTGTAAGTAAATACCACAACTTCTTTCTCCATTTTTCACTTTCTGCGATGTTGAACTTGTACTGTAAACGAGGTTCTTCTAAACAGAGGCGTCCCAAACTTTCGGGTGGCTGTGTCTTTTTGATTTTAATTTCCCTAAGCTATAGGACCATAAGTGGCAGTGCCCTAGGCTCTGTTGCTTTGTTTTTTAGATGTTTCAGGAAACACCATACACTTCTCCCGAGTGTCTGTTGGCAATTTACATCCCGCCCATCAGCATAACAAGGCTCCCAGTTCTCCATGGCCTGTCCTGCCTTTCTGGATTTTACACTTTTTTCAGATGGCCCTTTTGACCGGGGGGAAGTGAGACTTCATTGTAGTGCAGATTTCCTTTGCAAGCTTGCTTGGTTGGCCAAAAAGGGCGTATGCGTTTTTTCCTGGATATATTCAGGAAAAAACGCATACGCCCTTTTTGGCCAAGTGCATCATTGTGGACGTTCTGCCTCTTTTCCTATGCTTTCAATGCAATTCCAGTCTACCTCCTGAAATCGGTTTCCTGCAATTCTGCCCCACTTTCAAGTCCTCTTGGCAGCCTTACTTCAGTCTATTTTTGGACGATAGCTGTCATTTATAACTCTGCAGGTTTGTGAATTACAGTGCCCCTGAGCTCCTTTCTTCAACTCGCTTTCTTTTGAGCTGGCCGCAACACCGCAGGATGGCTTCAGGCTCTAATCTGGTTGTGGTACGGCACGCTGAGGCTTTGGTTATTTCCTCTTCCTGTTGGGAAATGAGAGTTAAATTTGCCCGTCCAGACACATCCAGCTAGCCTCTCATTGGTTCTCGCTATTCCTGTTCATCTTCCGCAGAAATTGCAAACTGTGCCAAACAGGAGGTTAAAGGCGCTGACTCTCCAAGTGGGGAGAGTGTTAGTAAAGCGTCTGGAATGTTGCACCCGAGTACCAGGGGAGGAAAACTGAGACATATTTGAACACGTCTCCCGATCACATGGTTGATCATACTCTGGGTTCCACATGCATGTTTTAGCTGAAGGAAGAATACCTAAAACCTGGGTAGTTGAAACCCGTGGAATGGGTACCATGCAATATGACTTCAAAGGGTCTTCATTTGCTCACCGAACCTCTCCAATCCTATCACTGCTGCGTTTATGCCCCTGTACACATACTTGATTCTCTTTCGGAGACATAGCAATCCATACGTTTTAAGATACTTACTAGTCAGGTACATTCTTAGGCGTTTAATATGCGGTGTTGAGTCCATTTCGTGGAGCAAGGAGTAGCTCTTGTCTATTCCATATTTGACTTAAGGATCTTTATCTGTGCTCATTTCAATCTCTGGTTTTATGCAGCACCCCAACTCACCTTTACCCTTAAGCAAGCATAATTTGGTTTTCTAAATTTGAGACCCTGTTCTGTTCTGTAATTCAGTTCCTGTGTAGCCAAGTTTACATTCCGTGTATTACTGATATCTTATGATGTTTCTTTTTCTGTGTGACTTATTTCAGTTAGAATCATCATACCTGAATCCACTCATTGTGATGCTAATGGCCTGATTACATAGATTTCATTGCTGAGTGATACTGCATTGTACGTAAGTACCACAAGTTCTTTATCCATTTTTCACTTTCTGCGATGTTGAACTTGTACTGTAAACGAGGTTCTTGTAAACAGAGCCGTTCCAAACTTTGGGGTGGCTGTGTCTTTTTGATTTTAATTTCCCTAAGCTATAGGACCATAAGTGGCAGTGCCCTAGGCTCTGTTGCTTTGTTTTTTAGATGTTTCAGGAAACACCATACACTTCTCCCGAGTGTCTGTTGGCAATTTACATCCCGCCCATCAGCATAACAAGGCTCCCAGTTCTCCATGGCCTGTCCTGCCTTTCTGGATTTTACACTTTTTTCAGATGGCTCTTTTGACCGGGGGGAAGTGAGACTTCATTGTAGTGCAGATTTCCTTTGCAAGCTTACTTGGTTGGCCAAAAAGGGCGTATGCGTTTTTTCCTGAATATATTCAGGAAAAAACGCATACGCCCTTTTTGGCCAAGTGCATCATTGTGGACGTTCTGCCTCTTTTCCTATGCTTTCAATGCAATTCCAGTCTACCTCCTGAAATCGGTTTCCTGCAATTCTGCCCCGCTTTCAAGTCCTCTTGGCAGCCTTACTTCAGTCTATTTTTGGACGATAGCTGTCCTTTATAACTCTGCAGGTTTGTGAATTACAGTGCCCCTGAGCTCCTTTCTTCATCTCGCTTTCTTTTGAGCTGGCCGCAAAACCGCAGGATGGCTTCAGGCCCTAATCTGGTTCCGGTACGGCACGCTGAGCCTTTGGTTATTTCCTCTTCCTGTTGGGAAATGAGAGTTAAATTTGCCCGTCCAGACACCTCCAGCTAGCCTCTCATTGGTTCTCGCTATTCCTGTTCATCTTCCGCAGAAATTGCAAACTGTGCCAAACAGGAGGTTAAAGGCGCTGACTCTCCAAGTGGGGAGAGTGTTAGTAAAGCGTCTGGAATGTTGCACCCGAGTACCAGGGGAGGAAAACTGAGACATATTTGAACACGTCTCCCGATCACATGGTTGATCATACTCTGGGTTCCACATGCATGTTTTAGCTGAAGGAAGAATACCTAAAACCTGGGTAGTTGAAACCCGTGGAATGGGTACCATGCAATATGACTTCAAAGGGTCTTCATTTGCTCACCGAACCTCTCCAATCCTATCACTGCTGCGTTTATGCCCCTGTACACATGCTTGATTCTCTTTCGGAGAGATAGCAATCCATAGGTTTTAAGATACTTACTAGTCAGGTACATTCTTAGGCGTTTAATATGCGGTGTTGAGTCCATTTCGTGGAGCAAGGAGTAGCTCTTGTCTATTCCATATTTGGCTTAAGGAACTTTATCTGTGCTCATTTCAATCTCTGGTTTTATGCAGCACCCCAACTCACCTTTCCCCTTAAGCAAGCATAAGTTGGTTTTCTAAATTTGAGAACCTGTTCTGTTTTGGAATTCAGTTCCTGTGTAGCCAAGTTTACATTCCGTGTATTAGTGATATCTTATGATGTTTCTTTTTCTGTGTGACTTATTTCAGTTAGAAACATCGTACCTGAATCTACTCATTATGCTGCTACGGGCCTGATGACATAGATTTCATTGCTGAGTGATACTGCATTGTACGTAAGTACCACAAGTTCTTTATCCATTTTTCACTTTCTGCGATGTTGAACTTGTACTGTAAACGAGGTTCTTGTAAACAGAGCCGTTCCAAACTTTGGGGTGGCTGTGTCTTTTTGATTTTAATTTCCCTAAGCTATAGGACCATAAGTGGAAGTGCCCTAGGCTCTGTTGCTTTGTTTTTTAGATGTTTCAGGAAACACCATACACTTCTCCCGAGTGTCTGTTGGCAATTTACATCCCGCCCATCAGCATAACAAGGCTCCCAGTTCTCAATGGCCTGTTGCCTTTCTGGATTTTACACTTTTTTCAGATGGCCCTTTTGACCGGGGGGAAGTGAGACTTCATTGTAGTGCAGATTTCCTTTGCAAGCTTGCTTGGTTGGCCAAAAAGGGCGTATGCGTTTTTTCCTGATTATATTCAGGAAAAAACGCATACGCCCTTTTTGGCCAAGTGCATCATTGTGGACGTTCTGCCTCTTTTCCTATGCTTTCAATGCAATTCCAGTCTACCTCCTGAAATCGGTTTCCTGCAATTCTGCCCCGCTTTCAAGTCCTCTTGGCAGCCTTACTTCAGTCTATTTTTGGACGATAGCTGTCATTTATAACTCTGCAGGTTTGTGAATTACAGTGCCCCTGAGCTCCTTTCTTCAACTCGCTTTCTTGTGACCTGGCCGCAACACCGCAGGATGGCTTCAGGCCCTAATCTGGTTTCGGCCCGGCATGCTGAGCCTTTGGTTAATTCCTCATCCTGGTGGGAAATGAGAGTTAAATTTGCCCGTCCAGACACCTCCAGCTAGCCTCTCATTGGTTCTCGCTATTCCTGTTCATCTTCCGCAGAAATTGCAAACTGGGCCAAACAGGAGGTTAAAGGGACTGACTCTCCAAGTGGGGAGAGTGTTAGTAAAGCGTCTGGAATGTTGCACCCGAGTACCAGGGGAGGAAAACTGAGACATATTTGAACACGTCTCCCGATCACATGGTTGATCATACTCTAGGTTCCACATGCATGTTTTAGCTGAAGGAAGAATACCTTAAACCTGGGTAGTTGAAACCTGTGGAATTGGTACCATGCAATATGACTTCAAAGGGTCTTCATTTGCTCACCGAACCTCTCCAATCCTAGCACTGCTGCGTTTATGCCCCTGTACACATGCTTGATTCTCTTTTGGAGACATAGCAATCCATAGGTTTTAAGATACTTACTAGTCAGGTACATTCTTAGGCGTTTAATATGGGGTGTTGAGTCCATTTCGTTGAGCAAGGAGTAGCTCTTGACTATTCCATATTTGGCTTAAGGAACTTTATCTGTGCTCATTTCAATCTCTGGTTTTATGCAGCACCCCAACTCACCTTTACCCTTAAGCAAGAATAAGTTGGTTTTCTAAATTTGAGACCCTGTTCTGTTCTGTAATTCAGTTCCTGTGTAGCCAAGTTTACATTCCGTGTATTACTGATATCTTATGATGTTTCTTTTTCTGTGTGACTTATTTCAGTTAGAATCATCATACCTGAATCCACTCATTGTGCTGCTAAGGGCCTGATGACACAGATTTCATTGCTGAGTGATATTGCTTTGTAAGTAAATACCACAACTTGTTTATCCATTTTTCACTTTCTGCGATGTTGAACTTGTACTGTAAACGAGGTTCTTGTAAACAGAGCCGTTCCAAACTTTGGGGTGGCTGTGTCTTTTTGATTTTAATTTCCCTAAGCTATAGGACCATAAGTGGAAGTGCCCTAGGTTCTGTTGCTTTGTTTTTTAGATGTTTCAGGAAACACCATACACTTCTCCCGAGTGGTTGTTGGCAATTGACATCCCGCCCATCAGCATAACAAGGCTCCCAGTTCTCCATGGCCTGTCCTGCCTTTCTGGATTTTACACTTTTTTCAGATGGCCCTTTTGGCCGGGGGGAAGTGAGACTTCATTGTAGTGCAGATTTCCTTTGCAAGCTTGCTTGGTTGGCCAAAAAGGGCGTATGCGTTTTTTCCTGAATATATTCAGGAAAAAACGCATACGCCCTTTGTGGCCAAGTGCATCATTGTGGACGTTCTGCCTCTTTTCCTATGCTTTCAATGCAATTCCAGTCTACCTCCTGAAATCGGTTTCCTGCAATTCTGCCCCGCTTTCAAGTCCTCTTGGCAGGCTTACTTCAGTCTATTTTTGGACGATAGCTGTAATTTATAACTCTGCAGGTTTGTGAATTACAGTGCCCCTGAGCTCCTTTCTTCAACTCGCTTTCTTGTGAGCTGGCCGCAACACCGCAGGATGGCTTCAGGCCCTAATCTGGTTCCGGTACGGCACGCTGAGCCTTTGGTTATTTCCTCTTCCTGGTGGGAAATGAGAGTTAAATTTGCCCGTCCAGACACCTCCAGCTAGCCTCTCATTGGTTCTCGCTATTCCTGTTCATCTTCCGCAGAAATTGCAAACTGGGCCAAACAGGAGGTTAAAGGCGCTGACTCTCCAAGTGGGGAGAGTGTTAGTAAAGCGTCTGGAATGTTGCACCCGAGTACCAGGGGAGGAAAACTGAGACATATTTGAACACGTCTCCCGATCACATGGTTGATCATACTCTAGGTTCCACATGCATGTTTTAGCTGAAGGAAGAATACCTTAAACCTGGAGAGTTGAAACCCGTGGAATGGGTACCATGCAATATGACTTCAAAGGGTCTTCATTTGCTCACCGAACCTCTCCAATCCTATCACTGCTGCGTTTATGCCCCTTTACACATGCTTGATTCTCTTTCGGAGACATAGCAATCCATAGGTTTTAAGATACTTACTAGTCAGGTACATTCTTAGGCGTTTAGTATGGGGTGTTGAGTCCATTTCGTTGAGCAAGGAGTAGCTCTTGTCTATTCCATATTTGGCTTAAGGAACTTTATCTGTGCTCATTTCAATCTCTGGTTTTATGCAGCACCCCAACTCACCTTTACCCTTAAGCAAGCATAAGTTGGTTTTCTAAATTTGAGACCCTGTTCTGTTCTGTAATTCAGTTCCTGTGTAGCCAAGTTTACATTCCGTGTATTACTGATATCTTATGATGTTTCTTTTTCTGTGTGACTTACTTCAGTTAGAATCATCATACCTGATCCACTCATTGTGCTGCTAAGGGCCTGATGACACAGATTTCATTGCTGAGTGATATTGCTTTGTAAGTAAATACCACAACTTCTTTATCCATTTTTCACTTTCTGCGATGTTGAACTTGTACTGTAAACGAGGTTCTTGTAAACAGAGCCGTTCCAAACTTTGGGGTGGCTGTGTCTTTTTGATTTTAATTTCCCTAAGCTATAGGACCATAAGTGGAAGTGCCCTAGGCTCTGTTGCTTTGTTTTTTAGATGTTTCAGGAAACACCATACACTTCTCCCGAGTGGTTGTTGGCAATTTACATCCCGCCCATCAGCATAACAAGGTTCCCAGTTCTCCATGGCCTGTCCTGCCTTTCTGGATTTTACACTTTTTTCAGATGGCCCTTTTGGCCGGGGGGAAGTGAGACTTCATTGTAGTGCAGATTTCCTTTGCAAGCTTGCTTGGTTGGCCAAAAAGGGCGTATGCGTTTTTTCCTGAATATATTCAGGAAAAAACGCATACGCCCTTTATGGCCAAGTGCATCATTGTGGACGTTCTGCCTCTTTTCCTATGCTTTCAATGCAATTCCAGTCTACCTCCTGAAATCGGTTTCCTGCAATTCTGCCCCGCTTTCAAGTCCTCTTGGCAGGCTTACTTCAGTCTATTTTTGGACGATAGCTGTCATTTATAACTCTGCAGGTTTGTGAATTACAGTGCCCCTGAGCTCCTTTCTTCAACTCGCTTTCTTGTGAGCTGGCCGCAACACCGCAGGATGGCTTCAGGCCCTAATCTGGTTCCGGTACGGCACGCTGAGCCTTTGGTTATTTCCTCTTCCTGGTGGGAAATGAGAGTTAAATTTGCCCGTCCAGACACCTCCAGCTAGCCTCTCATTGGTTCTCGCTATTCCTGTTCATCTTCCGCAGAAATTGCAAACTGGGCCAAACAGGAGGTTAAAGGCGCTGACTCTCCAAGTGGGGAGAGTGTTAGTAAAGCGTCTGGAATGTTGCACCCGAGTACCAGGGGAGGAAAACTGAGACATATTTGAACACGTCTCCCGATCACATGGTTGATCATACTCTAGGTTCCACATGCATGTTTTAGCTGAAGGAAGAATACCTTAAACCTGGAGAGTTGAAACCCGTGGAATGGGTACCATGCAATATGACTTCAAAGGGTCTTCATTTGCTCACCGAACCTCTCCAATCCTATCACTGCTGCGTTTATGCCCCTGTACACATGCTTGATTCTCTTTCGGAGACATAGCAATCCATAGGTTTTAAGATACTTACTAGTCAGGTACATTCTTAGGCGTTTAATATGGGGTGTTGAGTCCATTTCGTTGAGCAAGGAGTAGCTCTTGTCTATTCCATATTTGGCTTAAGGAACTTTATCTGTGCTCATTTCAATCTCTGGTTTTATGCAGCACCCCAACTCACCTTTCCCCTTAAGCAAGCATAAGTTGGTTTTCTAAATTTGAGACCCTGTTCTGTTCTGTAATTCAGTTCCTGTGTAGCCAAGTTTACATTCCGTGTATTACTGATATCTTATGATGTTTCTTTTTCTGTGTGACTTACTTCAGTTAGAATCATCATACCTGATCCACTCATTGTGCTGCTAAGGGCCTGATGACACAGATTTCATTGCTGAGTGATATTGCTTTGTAAGTAAATACCACAACTTCTTTATCCATTTTTCACTTTCTGCGATGTTGAACTTGTAGTGTAAACGAGGTTCTTGTAAACAGAGCCGTTCCAAACTTTGGGGTGGCTGTGTCTTTTTGATTTTAATTTCCCTAAGCTATAGGACCATAAGTGGAAGTGCCCTAGGTTCTGTTGCTTTGTTTTTTAGATGTTTCAGGAAAAACCATACACTTCTCCCGAGTGGTTGTTGGCAATTTACATCCCGCCCATCAGCATAACAAGGCTCCCAGTTCTCCATGGCCTGTCCTGCCTTTCTGGATTTTACACTTTTTTCAGATGGCCCTTTTGACCGGGGGGAAGTGAGACTTCATTGTAGTGCAGATTTCCTTTGCAAGCTTGCTTGGTTGGCCAAAAAGGGCGTATGCGTTTTTTCCTGAATATATTCAGGAAAAAACGCATACGCCCTTTTTGGCCAAGTGCATCATTGTGGACGTTCTGCCTCTTTTCCTATGCTTTCAATGCAATTCCAGTCTACCTCCTGAAATCGGTTTCCTGCAATTCTGCCCCGCTTTCAAGTCCTCTTGGCAGCCTTACTTCAGTCTATTTTTGGACGATAGCTGTCATTTATAACTCTGCAGGTTTGTGAATTACAGTGCCCCTGAGCTCCTTTCTTCAACTCGCTTTCTTTTGAGCTGGCCGCAACACCGCAGGATGGCTTCAGGCCCTAATCTGGTTCCGGTACGGCACGCTGAGCCTTTGGTTATTTCCCCTTCCTGTTGGGAAATGAGAGTTAAATTTGCCCGTCCAGACACCTCCAGCTAGCCTCTCATTGGTTCTCGCTATTCCTGTTCATCTTCCGCAGAAATTGCAAACTGGGACAAACAGGAGGTTAAAGGCGCTGACTCTCCAAGTGGGGAGAGTGTTAGTAAAGCGTCTGGAATGTTGCACCCGAGTACCAGGGGAGGAAAACTGAGACATATTTGAACACGTCTCCCGTTCACATGGTTGATCATACTTGGGTTCCACATGCATGTTTTAGCTGAAGGAAGAATACCTTAAACCTGGAGAGTTGAGACCCGTGTAATGGGTACCATGCAATATGACTTCAAAGGGTCTTCATTTGCTCACCGAACCTCTCCAATCCTATCACTGCTGCTTTTATGCCCCTGTACACACGCTTGATTCTCTTTTGGAGACATAGCAATCCATAGGTTTTACGATACTTACTAGTCAGGTACATTTTTAGGCGTTTAATATGCGGTGTTGAGTCCATTTCGTTGAGCAAGGAGTAGCTCTTGTCTATTCCATATTTGACTTAAGGAACTTTATCTGTGCTCATTTCAATCTCTGGTTTTATGCAGCACCCCAACTCACCTTTCCCCTTAAGCAAGCATAAGTTGGTTTTCTAAATTTGAGACCCTGTTCTGTTCTGTAATTCAGTTCCTGTGTAGCCAAGTTTACATTCCGTGTATTACTGATATCTTATGATGTTTCTTTTTCTGTGTGACTTACTTCAGTTAGAATCATCATACCTGAAACCACTCATTGTGATGCTAAGGGCCTGATGACATAGATTTCGTTGCTGAGTGATATTGCTTTGTAAGTAAATACCACAACTTCTTTATCCATTTTTCACTTTCTGCGATGTTGAACTTGTACTGTAAACGAGGTTCTTGTAAACAGAGCCGTTCCAAACTTTGGGGTGGCTGTGTCTTTTTGATTTTAATTTCCCTAAGCTATAGGACCATAAGTGGAAGTGCCCTAGGTTCTGTTGCTTTGTTTTTTAGATGTTTCAGGAAACACCATACACTTCTCCTGAGTGGTTGTTGGCAATTTACATCCCGCCCATCAGCATAACAAGGCTCCCAGTTCTCCATGGCCTGTCCTGCCTTTCTGGATTTTACACTTTTTTCAGATGGCCCTTTTGACCGGGGGGAAGTGAGACTTCATTGTAGTGCAGATTTCCTTTGCAAGCTTGCTTGGTTGGCCAAAAAGGGCGTATGCGTTTTTTCCTGAATATATTCAGGAAAAAACGCATACGCCCTTTTTGGCCAAGTGCATCATTGTGGACGTTCTGCCTCTTTTCCTATGCTTTCAATGCAATTCCAGTCTACCTCCTGAAATCGGTTTCCTGCAATTCTGCCCCGCTTTCAAGTCCTCTTGGCAGGCTTACTTCAGTCTATTTTTGGACGATAGCTGTCATTTATAAATCTGCAGGTTTGTGAATTACAGTGCCCCTGAGCTCCTTTCTTCAACTCGCTTTCTTTTGAGCTGGCCGCAACACCGCAGGATGGCTTCAGGCCCTAATCTGGTTCCGGCACGGCACGCTGAGCCTTTGGTTATTTCCTCTTCCTGGTGAGAAATGAGAGTTAAATTTGCCCGTCCAGACACCTCCAGCTAGCCTCTCATTGGTTCTCGCTATTCCTGTTCATCTTCCGCAGAAATTGCAAACTGTGCCAAACAGGAGGTTAAAGGCGCTGACTCTCCAAGTGGGGAGAGTGTTAGTAAAGCGTCTGGAAGGTTGCACCCGAGTACCAGGGGAGGAAAACTGAGACATATTTGAACACGTCTCCCGTTCACATGGTTGATCATACTTGGGTTCCACATGCATGTTTTAGCTGAAGGAAGAATACCTTAAACCTGGAGAGTTGAGACCCGTGGAATGGGTACCATGCAATATGACTTCAAAGGGTCTTCATTTGCTCACCAAACCTCTCCAATCCTATCACTGCTGCGTTTATGCCCCTGTACACATGCTTGATTGTCTTTCGGAGACATAGCAATCCATAGGTTTTAAGATACTTACTAGTCAGGAACATTCTTAGGCGTTTAATATGGGGTGTTGAGTCCATTTCGTTGAGCAAGGAGTAGCTCTTGTCTATTCCATATTTGGCTTAAGGAACTTTATCTGTGCTCATTTCAATCACTGGTTTTATGCAGCACCCCAACTCACCTTTACCCTTAAGCAAGAATAAGTTGGTTTTCTAAATTTGAGACCCTGTTCTGTTCTGTAATTCAGTTCCTGTGTAGCCAAGTTTACATTCCATGTATTACTGATATCTTATGATGTTTCTTTTTCTGTGTGACTTATTTCAGTTAGAATCATCATACCTGAATCCACTCATTGTGCTGCTAAGGGCCTGATGACACAGATTTCATTGCTGAGTGATATTGCTTTGTAAGTAAATACCACAACTTCTTTATCCATTTTTCACTTTCTGCGATGTTGAACTTGTACTGTAAACGAGGTTCTTGTAAACAGAGCCGTTCCAAACTTTGGGGTGGCTGTGTCTTTTTGATTTTAATTTCCCTAAGCTATAGGACCATAAGTGGAAGTGCCCTAGGTTCTGTTGCTTTGTTTTTTAGATGTTTCAGGAAACACCATACACTTCTCCCGAGTGGTTGTTGGCAATTTACATCCCGCCCATCAGCATAACAAGGCTCCCAGTTCTCCATGGCCTGTCCTGCCTTTCTGGATTTTACACTTTTTTCAGATGGCCCTTTTGACCGGGGGGAAGTGAGACTTCATTGTAGTGCAGATTTCCTTTGCAAGCTTGCTTGGTTGGCCAAAAAGGGCGTATGCGTTTTTTCCTGAATATATTCAGGAAAAAACGCATACGCCCTTTTTGGCCAAGTGCATCATTGTGGACGTTCTGCCTCTTTCCCTATGCTTTCAATGCAATTCCAGTCTACCTCCTGAAATCGGTTTCCTGCAATTCTGCCCCGCTTTCAAGTCCTCTTGGCAGCCTTACTTCAGTCTATTTTTGGACGATAGCTGTCATTTATAACTCTGCAGGTTTGTGAATTACAGTGCCCCTGAGCTCCTTTCTTCAACTCGCTTTCTTGTGACCTGGCCGCAACACCGCAGGATGGCTTCAGGCCCTAATCTGGTTCCGGCACGGCACGCTGAGCCTTTGGTTATTTCCTCTTCCTGGTGGGAAATGAGAGTTAAATTTGCCCGTCCAGGCACCTCCAGCTAGTCTCTCATTGGTTCTCGCTATTCCTGTTCATCTTCCGCAGAAATTGCAAACTGGGCCAAACAGGAGGTTAAAGGCGCTGACTCTCCAAGTAGGGAGAGTGTTAGTAAAGCGTCTGGAATGTTGCACCCGAGTACCAGGGGAGGAAAACTGAGACATATTTGAACACATTTCCCGTTCACATGGTTGATCATACTTGGGTTCCACATGCATGTTTTAGCTGAAGGAAGAATACCTTAAACCTGGAGAGTTGAGACCCGTGGAATGGGTACCATGCAATATGACTTCAAAGGGTCTTCATTTGCTCACCGAACCTCTCCAATCCTATCACTGCTGCGTTTATGCCTCTGTACACATGCTTGATTCTCTTTTGGAGACATAGCAATCCATAGGTTTTACGATACATACTAGTCAGGTACATTCTTAGGCGTTTAATATGCGGTGTTGAGTCCATTTCGTTGAGCAAGGAGTAGCTCTTGTCTATTCCATATTTGACTTAAGGAAATTTATCTGTGCTCATTTCAATCTCTGGTTTTATGCAGCACCCCAACTCACCTTTACCCTTAAGCAAGCATAAGTTGGTTTTCTAAATTTGAGACCCTGTTCTGTTCTGTAATTCAGTTCCTGTGTAGCCAAGCTTACATTCCGTGTATTACTGATATCTTATGATGTTTCTTTTTCTGTGTGACTTATTTCAGTTAGAATCATCATACCTGAATCTACTCATTGTGATGCTAAGTGTCTGATGACATAGATTTCATTGCTGAGTGATATTGCTTTGTAAGTGAATACCACAACTTCTTTATCCATTTTTCACTTTCTGCGATGTTGAACTTGTACTGTAAATGAGGTTCTTGTAAACAGAGGCGTCCCAAACGTTGGGGTGGCTGTGTCTTTTTGATTTTAATTTCCCTAAGCTATAGGACCATAAGTGGCAGTGCCCTAGGCTCTGTTGCTTTGTTTTTTAGATGTTTCAGGAAACACCATACACTTCTCCTGAGTGTCTGTTGGCAATTTACATCCCGCCCATCAGCATAACAAGGCTCCCAGTTCTCCATGGCCTGTCCTGCCTTTCTGGATTTTACACTTTTTTCAGATGGCCCTTTTGACCGGGGGGAAGTGAGACTTCATTGTAGTGCAGATTTCCTTTGCAAGCTTGCTTGGTTGGCCAAAAAGGGCGTATGCGTTTTTTCCTGAATATATTCAGGAAAAAATGCATACGCCCTTTTTGTCCAAGTGCATCATTGTGGACGTTCTGCCTCTTTTCCTATGCTTTCAATGCAATTTCAGTCTACCTCCTGAAATCGGTTTCCTGCAATTCTGCCCCGCTTTCAAGTCCTCTTGGCAGCCTTACTTCAGTCTATTTTTGGACGATAGCTGTCATTTATAACTCTGCAGGTTTGTGAATTACAGTGCCCCTGAGCTCCTTTCTTCAACTCGCTTTCTTTTGAGCTGGCCGCAACACCGCAGGATGGCTTCAGGCCCTAATCTGGTTCTGGCACGGCACACTGAGCCTTTGGTTATTTCCTCCTCCTGGTGGGAAATGAGAGTTAAATTTGCCCATCCAGACACCTCCAGCTAGCCTCTCATTGGTTCTCGCTATTCCTGTTCATCTTCCGCAGAAATTGCAAACTGTGCCAAACAGGAGGTTAAAGGCGCTGACTCTCCAAGTGGGGAGAGTGTTAGTAAAGCGTCTGGAATGTTGCACCCGAGTACCAGGGGAGGAAAACTGAGACATATTTTAACACGTCTCCCGATCACATGGTTGATCATACTCTGGGTTCCACATGCATGTTTTAGCTGAAGGAAGAATACCTAAAACCTGGGTAGTTGAAACCCGTGGAATGGGTACCATGCAATATGACTTCAAAGGGTCTTCATTTGCTCACCGAACCTCTCCAATCCTATCACTGCTGCGTTTATGCCCCTGTACACATGCTTGATTCTCTTTCGGAGACATAGCAATCTATAGGTTTTAAGATACTTACTAGTCAGGTACATTCTTAGGCGTTTAATATGCGGTGTTGAGTCCATTTCGTTGAGCAAGGAGTAGCTCTTGTCTATTCCATATTTGGCTTAAGGAACATTATCTGTGCTCATTTCAATCTCTGGTTTTATGCAGCACCCCAACTCACCTTTACCCTTAAGCAAGCATAAGTTGGTTTTCTAAATTTGAGACCCTGTTCTGTTCTGTAATTCAGTTCCTGTGTAGCCAAGTTTACATTCCGTGTATTACTGATATCTTATGATGTTTCTTTTTCTGTGTGACTTATTTCAGTTAGAATCATCATACCTGAATCCACTCATTGTGCTGCTAAGGGCCTGATGACACAGATTTCATTGCTGAGTGATATTGCTTTGTAAGTAAATACCACAACTTCTTTATCCATTTTTCACTTTCTGCGATGTTGAACTTGTACTGTAAACGAGGTTCTTGTAAACAGAGCCGTTCCAAACTTTGGGGTGGCTGTGTCTTTTTGATTTTAATTTCCCTAAGCTATAGGACCATAAGTGGAAGTGCCCTAGGTTCTGTTTCTTTGTTTTTTAGATGTTTCAGGAAACACCATACACTTCTCCCGAGTGGTTGTTGGCAATTTACATCCCGCCCATCAGCATAACAAGGCTCCCAGTTCTCCATGGCCTGTCCTGCCTTTCTGGATTTTACCCTTTTTTCAGATCGCCCTTTTGACTGGGGGGAAGTGAGACTTCATTGTAGTGCAGATTTCCTTTGCAAGCTTGCTTGGTTGGCCAAAAAGTGCGTATGCGTTTTTTCCTGAATATATTCAGGAAAAAACGCATACGCCCTTTTTGGCCAAGTGCATCATTGTGGACGTTCTGCCTCTTTTCCTATGCTTTCAATGCAATTCCCGTCTACCTCCTGAAATCGGTTTCCTGCAATTCTGCCCCGCTTTCAAGTCCTCTTGGCAGCCTTACTTCAGTTTATTTTTGGACGATAGCTGTCATTTATAACTCTGCAGGTTTGTGAATTACAGTGCCCCTGAGCTCCTTTCTTCAACTCGCTTTCTTTTGAGCTGGCCGCAACACCGCAGGATGGCTTCAGGCCCTAATCTGGTTCCGGTACGGCACACTGAGCCTTTGGTTATTTCCTCTTCCTGGTGGGAAATGAGAGTTAAATTTGCCCGTCCAGACACCTCCAGCTAGCCTCTCATTGGTTCTCACTATTCCTGTTCATCTTCCGCAGAAATTGCAAACTGTGCCAAACACGAGGTTAAGGGGGCTACTCTCCAAGTGGGGAGAGTGTTAGTAAAGCGTCTGGAATGTTGCCCCCGAGTACCAGGGGAGGAAAACTGAGACATATTTGAACACGTCTCCCGATCACATAGTTGATCATACTCTGGGTTCCACATGCATGTTTTAGCTGAAGGAAGAATACCTAAAACCTGGGTAGTTGAAACCCGTGGAATGGGTACCATGCAATATGACTTCAAAGGGTCTTCATTTGCTCACCGAACCTCTCCAATCCTATCACTGCTGCGTTTATGCCCCTGTACACATGCTTGATTCTCTTTCGGAGACATAGCAATACATACGTTTTAAGATACTTACTAGTCAGGTACATTCTTAGGCGTTTAATATGCGGTGTTGAGTCCATTTCGTTGAGCAAGGAGTAGCTCTTGTCTATTCCATATTTGGCTTAAGGAACTTTATCTGTGCTCATTTCAATCTCTGGTTTTATGCAGCAACCCAACTCACCTTTCCCCTTAAGCAAGCATAAGTTGGTTTTCTAAATTTGAGAACCTGTTCTGTTTTGGAATTCAGTTCCTGTGTAGCCAAGTTTACATTCCGTGTATTAGTGATATCTTATGATGTTTCTTTTTCTGTGTGACTTATTTCAGTTAGAATCATCGTACCTGAATCTACTCATTATGCTGCTACGGGCCTGATGACATAGATTTCATTGCTGAGTGATACTGCATTGTACGTACGTACCTCAAGTTCTTTATCCATTTTTCACTTTCTGCGATGTTGAACTTGTACTGTAAACGAGGTTCTTGTAAACAGAGCCGTTCCAAACTTTGGGGTGGCTGTGTCTTTTTGATTTTAATTTCCCTAAGCTATAGGACCATAAGTGGAAGTGCCCTAGGCTCTGTTGCTTTGTTTTTTAGATGTTTCAGGAAACACCATACACTTCTCCCGAGTGTCTGTTGGCAATTTACATCCCGCCCATCAGCATAACAAGGCTCCCAGTTCTCAATGGCCTGTTGCCTTTCTGGATTTTACACTTTTTTCAGATGGCCCTTTTGACCGGGGGGAAGTGAGACTTCATTGTAGTGCAGATTTCCTTTTCAAGCTTGCTTGGTTGGCCAAAAAGGGCGTATGCGTTTTTTCCTGAATATATTCAGGAAAAAACGCATACGCCCTTTTTGGCCAAGTGCATCATTGTGGACGTTCTGCCTCTTTTCCTATGCTTTCAATGCAATTCCAGTCTACCTCCTGAAATCGGTTTCCTGCAATTCTGCCCCGCTTTCAAGTCCTCTTGGCAGCCTTACTTAAGTCTATTTTTGGACGATAGCTGTCATTTATAACTCTGCAGGTTTGTGAATTACAGTGCCCCTGAGCTCCTTTCTTCAACTCGCTTTCTTTTGAGCTGGCCGCAACACCGCAGGATGGCTTCAGGCCCTAATCTGGTTCCGGTACGGCACGCTGAGCCTTTGGTTATTTCCTCTTCCTGGTGGGAAATGAGAGTTAAATTTGCCCGTCCAGACACCTCCAGCTAGCCTCTCATTGGTTCTCGCTATTCCTGTTCATCTTCCGCAGAAATTGCAAACTGGGCCAAACAGGAGGTTAAAGGCGCTGACTCTCCAAGTGGGGAGAGTGTTAGTAAAGCGTCTGGAATGTTACACCCGAGTACCAGGGGAGGAAAACTGAGACATATTTGAACACGTCTCCCGTTCACATGGTTGATCATACTTGGGTTCCACATGCATGTTTTAGCTGAAGGAAGAATACCTTAAACCTGGAGAGTTGAGACCCGTGTAATGGGTACCATGCAATATGACTTCAAAGGGTCTTCATTTGCTCACCGAACCTCTCCAATCCTATCACTGCTGCGTTTATGCCCCTGTACACATGCTTGATTCTCTTTTGGAGACATAGCAATCCATAGGTTTTACGATACTTACTATTCAGGTACATTCTTAGGCGTTTAGTATGCGGTGTTGAGTCCATTTCGTTGAGCAAGGAGTAGCTCTTGTCTATTCCATATTTGACTTAAGGAACTTTATCTGTGCTCATTTCAATCTCTGGTTTTATGCAGCACCCCACCTCACCTTTACCCTTAAGCAAGCATAAGTTGGTTTTCTAAATTTGAGACCCTGTTCTGTTCTGTAATTCAGTTCCTGTGTAGCCAAGTTTACATTCCGTGTATTACTGATATCTTATGATGTTTCTTTTTCTGTGTGACTTATTTCAGTTAGAATCATCATACCTGAATCCACTCATTGTGCTGCTAAGGGCCTGATGACACAGATTTCATTGCTGAGTGATATTGCTTTGTAAGTAAATACCACAACTTCTTTATCCATTTTTCACTTTCTGCGATGTTGAACTTGTACTGTAAACGAGGTTCTTGTAAACAGAGCCGTTCCAAACTTTGGGGTGGCTGTGTCTTTTTGATTTTAATTTCCCTAAGCTATAGGACCATAAGTGGAAGTGCCCTAGGTTCTGTTTCTTTGTTTTTTAGATGTTTCAGGAAACACCATACACTTCTCCCGAGTGGTTGTTGGCAATTTACATCCCGCCCATCAGCATAACAAGGCTCCCAGTTCTCCATGGCCTGTCCTGCCTTTCTGGATTTTACCCTTTTTTCAGATCGCCCTTTTGACTGGGGGGAAGTGAGACTTCATTGTAGTGCAGATTTCCTTTGCAAGCTTGCTTGGTTGGCCAAAAAGTGCGTATGCGTTTTTTCCTGAATATATTCAGGAAAAAACGCATACGCCCTTTTTGGCCAAGTGCATCATTGTGGACGTTCTGCCTCTTTTCCTATGCTTTCAATGCAATTCCCGTCTACCTCCTGAAATCGGTTTCCTGCAATTCTGCCCCGCTTTCAAGTCCTCTTGGCAGCCTTACTTCAGTTTATTTTTGGACGATAGCTGTCATTTATAACTCTGCAGGTTTGTGAATTACAGTGCCCCTGAGCTCCTTTCTTCAACTCGCTTTCTTTTGAGCTGGCCGCAACACCGCAGGATGGCTTCAGGCCCTAATCTGGTTCCGGTACGGCACACTGAGCCTTTGGTTATTTCCTCTTCCTGGTGGGAAATGAGAGTTAAATTTGCCCGTCCAGACACCTCCAGCTAGCCTCTCATTGGTTCTCACTATTCCTGTTCATCTTCCGCAGAAATTGCAAACTGTGCCAAACACGAGGTTAAGGGGGCTACTCTCCAAGTGGGGAGAGTGTTAGTAAAGCGTCTGGAATGTTGCCCCCGAGTACCAGGGGAGGAAAACTGAGACATATTTGAACACGTCTCCCGATCACATAGTTGATCATACTCTGGGTTCCACATGCATGTTTTAGCTGAAGGAAGAATACCTAAAACCTGGGTAGTTGAAACCCGTGGAATGGGTACCATGCAATATGACTTCAAAGGGTCTTCATTTGCTCACCGAACCTCTCCAATCCTATCACTGCTGCGTTTATGCCCCTGTACACATGCTTGATTCTCTTTCGGAGACATAGCAATACATACGTTTTAAGATACTTACTAGTCAGGTACATTCTTAGGCGTTTAATATGCGGTGTTGAGTCCATTTCGTTGAGCAAGGAGTAGCTCTTGTCTATTCCATATTTGGCTTAAGGAACTTTATCTGTGCTCATTTCAATCTCTGGTTTTATGCAGCAACCCAACTCACCTTTCCCCTTAAGCAAGCATAAGTTGGTTTTCTAAATTTGAGAACCTGTTCTGTTTTGGAATTCAGTTCCTGTGTAGCCAAGTTTACATTCCGTGTATTAGTGATATCTTATGATGTTTCTTTTTCTGTGTGACTTATTTCAGTTAGAATCATCGTACCTGAATCTACTCATTATGCTGCTACGGGCCTGATGACATAGATTTCATTGCTGAGTGATACTGCATTGTACGTACGTACCTCAAGTTCTTTATCCATTTTTCACTTTCTGCGATGTTGAACTTGTACTGTAAACGAGGTTCTTGTAAACAGAGCCGTTCCAAACTTTGGGGTGGCTGTGTCTTTTTGATTTTAATTTCCCTAAGCTATAGGACCATAAGTGGAAGTGCCCTAGGCTCTGTTGCTTTGTTTTTTAGATGTTTCAGGAAACACCATACACTTCTCCCGAGTGTCTGTTGGCAATTTACATCCCGCCCATCAGCATAACAAGGCTCCCAGTTCTCAATGGCCTGTTGCCTTTCTGGATTTTACACTTTTTTCAGATGGCCCTTTTGACCGGGGGGAAGTGAGACTTCATTGTAGTGCAGATTTCCTTTTCAAGCTTGCTTGGTTGGCCAAAAAGGGCGTATGCGTTTTTTCCTGAATATATTCAGGAAAAAACGCATACGCCCTTTTTGGCCAAGTGCATCATTGTGGACGTTCTGCCTCTTTTCCTATGCTTTCAATGCAATTCCAGTCTACCTCCTGAAATCGGTTTCCTGCAATTCTGCCCCGCTTTCAAGTCCTCTTGGCAGCCTTACTTAAGTCTATTTT
This sequence comes from Stenella coeruleoalba, assembly GCF_951394435.1. NCBI lineage: Eukaryota > Metazoa > Chordata > Mammalia > Artiodactyla > Delphinidae > Stenella > Stenella coeruleoalba. Next base: position 66,945 of record NW_027646442.1, on the reverse strand, counting down.
TGGACGATAGCTGTCATTTATAACTCTGCAGGTTTGTGAATTACAGTGCCCCTGAGCTCCTTTCTTCAACTCGCTTTCTTTTGAGCTGGCCGCAACACCGCAGGATGGCTTCAGGCCCTAATCTGGTTCCGGTACGGCACGCTGAGCCTTTGGTTATTTCCTCTTCCTGGTGGGAAATGAGAGTTAAATTTGCCCGTCCAGACACCTCCAGCTAGCCTCTCATTGGTTCTCGCTATTCCTGTTCATCTTCCGCAGAAATTGCAAACTGGGCCAAACAGGAGGTTAAAGGCGCTGACTCTCCAAGTGGGGAGAGTGTTAGTAAAGCGTCTGGAATGTTACACCCGAGTACCAGGGGAGGAAAACTGAGACATATTTGAACACGTCTCCCGTTCACATGGTTGATCATACTTGGGTTCCACATGCATGTTTTAGCTGAAGGAAGAATACCTTAAACCTGGAGAGTTGAGACCCGTGTAATGGGTACCATGCAATATGACTTCAAAGGGTCTTCATTTGCTCACCGAACCTCTCCAATCCTATCACTGCTGCGTTTATGCCCCTGTACACATGCTTGATTCTCTTTTGGAGACATAGCAATCCATAGGTTTTACGATACTTACTATTCAGGTACATTCTTAGGCGTTTAGTATGCGGTGTTGAGTCCATTTCGTTGAGCAAGGAGTAGCTCTTGTCTATTCCATATTTGACTTAAGGAACTTTATCTGTGCTCATTTCAATCTCTGGTTTTATGCAGCACCCCACCTCACCTTTACCCTTAAGCAAGCATAAGTTGGTTTTCTAAATTTGAGACCCTGTTCTGTTCTGTAATTCAGTTCCTGTGTAGCCAAGTTTACATTCCGTGTATTACTGATATCTTATGATGTTTCTTTTTCTGTGTGACTTATTTCAGTTAGAATCATCATACCTGAATCCACTCATTGTGCTGCTAAGGGCCTGATGACACAGATTTCATTGCTGAGTGATATTGCTTTGTAAGTAAATACCACAACTTCTTTATCCATTTTTCACTTTCTGCGATGTTGAACTTGTACTGTAAACGAGGTTCTTGTAAACAGAGGCGTCCCAAACTTTGGGGTGGCTGTGTCTTTTTGATTTTAATTTCCCTAAACTGTAGGACCATAAGTGGCAGTGCCCTAGGCTCTGTTGCTTTGTTTTTTAGATGTTTCAGGAAACACCATACACTTCTCCCGAGTGGTTGTTGGCAATTTACATCCCGCCCATCAGCATAACAAGGCTCCCAGTTCTCCATGGCCTGTCCTGCCTTTCTGGATTTTACACTTTTTTCAGATGGCCCTTTTGACCGGGGGGAAGTGAGACTTCATTGTAGTGCAGATTTCCTTTGCAAGCTTGCTTGGTTGGCCAAAAAGGGCGTATGCGTTTTTTCCTGAATATATTCAGGAAAAAACGCATACGCCCTTTTTGGCCAAGTGCATCATTGTGGACGTTCTGCCTCTTTTCCTATGCTTTCAATGCAATTCCAGTCTACCTCCTGAAATCGGTTTCCTGCAATTCTGCCCCGCTTTCAAGTCCTCTTGGCAGCCTTACTTCAGTCTATTTTTGGACGATAGCTGTCATTTATAACTCTGCAGGTTTGTGAATTACAGTGCCCCTGAGCTCCTTTCTTCAACTCACTTTTTTGTGACCTGGCCGCAACACCGCAGGATGGCTTCAGGCCCTAATCTGGTTCCGGCACGGCACGCTGAGCCTTTGGTTATTTCCTCTTCCTGGTGGGAAATGAGAGTTAACTTTGCCCGTCCAGACACCTCCAGCTAGTCTCTCATTGGTTCTCGCTATTCCTGTTCATCTTCCGCAGAAATTGCAAACTGGGCCAAACAGGAGGTTAAAGGGACTGACTCTCCATGTCGGGAGAGTGTTAGTAAAGCGTCTGGAATGTTGCACCCGAGTACCAGGGGAGGAAAACTGAGACATATTTGAACACGTCTCCCGATCACATGTTTGATCATACTCTAGGTTCCACATGCATGTTTTAGCTGAAGGAAGAATACCTTAAACCTGGGTAGTTGAAACCCGTGGAATGGGTACCATGCAATATGACTTCAAAGGGTCTTCATTTGCTCACCGAACCTCTCCAATCCTATCACTGCTGCGTTTATGCCCCTGTACACATGCTTGATTCTCTTTCGGAGACATAGCAATCCATAGGTTTTAAGATACTTACTAGTCAGGAACATTCTTAGGCGTTTAATATGGGGTGTTGAGTCCATTTCGTTGAGCAAGGAGTAGCTCTTGTCTATTCCATATTTGGCTTAAGGAACTTTATCTGTGCTCATTTCAATCTCTGGTTTTATGCAGCACCCCAACTCACCTTTACCCTTAAGCAAGAATAAGTTGGTTTTCTAAATTTGAGACCCTGTTCTGTTCTGTAATTCAGTTCCTGTGTAGCCAAGTTTACATTCCATGTATTACTGATATCTTATGATGTTTCTTTTTCTGTGTGACTTATTTCAGTTAGAATTATCATACCTGAATCCACTCATTGTGCTGCTAAGGGCCTGATGACACAGATTTCATTGCTGAGTGATATTGCTTTGTAAGTAAATACCACAACTTCTTTATCCATTTTTCAATTTCTGCGATGTTGAACTTGTACTGTAAACGAGGTTCTTGTAAACAGAGCCGTTCCAAACTTTGGGGTGGCTGTGTCTTTTTGATTTTAATTTCCCTAAGCTATAGGACCATAAGTGGAAGTGCCCTAGGTTCTGTTGCTTTGTTTTTTAGATGTTTCAGGAAACACCATACACTTCTCCTGAGTGGCTGTTGGCAATTTACATCCCACCCATCAGCATAACAAGGCTCCCAGTTCTCCATGGCCTGTCCTGCCTTTCTGGATTTTACACTTTTTTCAGATGGCCCTTTTGACCGGGGGGAAGTGAGACTTCATTGTAGTGCAGATTTCCTTTTCAAGCTTGCTTGGTTGGCCAAAAAGGGCGTATGCGTTTTTTCCTGAATATATTCAGGAAAAAACGCATACGCCCTTTTTGGCCAAGTGCATCATTGTGGACGTTCTGCCTCTTTTCCTATGCTTTCAATGCAATTCCAGTCTACCTCCTGAAATCGGTTTCCTGCAATTCTGCCCCGCTTTCAAGTCCTCTTGGCAGCCTTACTTAAGTCTATTTTTGGACGATAGCTGTCATTTATAACTCTGCAGGTTTGTGAATTACAGTGCCCCTGAGCTCCTTTCTTCAACTCGCTTTCTTTTGAGCTGGCCGCAACACCGCAGGATGGCTTCAGGCCCTAATCTGGTTCCGGTACGGCACGCTGAGCCTTTGGTTATTTCCTCTTCCTGGTGGGAAATGAGAGTTAAATTTGCCCGTCCAGACACCTCCAGCTAGCCTCTCATTGGTTCTCGCTATTCCTGTTCATCTTCCGCAGAAATTGCAAACTGGGCCAAACAGGAGGTTAAAGGCGCTGACTCTCCAAGTGGGGAGAGTGTTAGTAAAGTGTCTGGAATGTTACACCCGAGTACCAGGGGAGGAAAACTGAGACATATTTGAACACGTCTCCCGTTCACATGGTTGATCATACTTGGGTTCCACATGCATGTTTTAGCTGAAGGAAGAATACCTTAAACCTGGAGAGTTGAGACCCGTGTAATGGGTACCATGCAATATGACTTCAAAGGGTCTTCATTTGCTCACCGAACCTCTCCAATCCTATCACTGCTGCGTTTATGCCCCTGTACACATGCTTGATTCTCTTTTGGAGACATAGCAATCCATAGGTTTTACGATACTTACTATTCAGGTACATTCTTAGGCGTTTAGTATGCGGTGTTGAGTCCATTTCGTTGAGCAAGGAGTAGCTCTTGTCTATTCCATATTTGACTTAAGGAACTTTATCTGTGCTCATTTCAATCTCTGGTTTTATGCAGCACCCCACCTCACCTTTACCCTTAAGCAAGCATAAGTTGGTTTTCTAAATTTGAGACCCTGTTCTGTTCTGTAATTCAGTTCCTGTGTAGCCAAGTTTACATTCCGTGTATTACTGATATCTTATGATGTTTCTTTTTCTGTGTGACTTATTTCAGTTAGAATCATCATACCTGAATCCACTCATTGTGATGCTAAGGGCCTGATGACATAGATTTCATTGCTGAGTGATATTGCTTTGTAAGTAAATACCACAACTTCTTTATCCATTTTTCACTTTCTGCGATGTTGAACTTGTACTGTAAACGAGGTTCTTGTAAACAGAGGCGTCCCAAACTTTGGGGTGGCTGTGTCTTTTTGATTTTAATTTCCCTAAACTGTAGGACCATAAGTGGCAGTGCCCTAGGCTCTGTTGCTTTGTTTTTTAGATGTTTCAGGAAACACCATACACTTCTCCCGAGTGGCTGTTGGCAATTTACATCCCGCCCATCAGCATAACAAGGCTCCCAGTTCTCCATGGCCTGTCCTGCCTTTCTGGATTTTACACTTTTTTCAGATGGCCCTTTTGACCGGGGGGAAGTGAGACTTCATTGTAGTGCAGATTTCCTTTGCAAGCTTGCTTGGTTGGCCAAAAAGGGCGTATGCGTTTTTTCCTGAATATATTCAGGAAAAAACGCATACGCCCTTTTTGGCCAAGTGCATCATTGTGGACGTTCTGCCTCTTTTCCTATGCTTTCAATGCAATTCCAGTCTACCTCCTGAAATCGGTTTCCTGCAATTCTGCCCCGCTTTCAAGTCCTCTTGGCAGCCTTACTTCAGTCTATTTTTGGACGATAGCTGTCATTTATAACTCTGCAGGTTTGTGAATTACAGTGCCCCTGAGCTCCTTTCTTCAACTCACTTTTTTGTGACCTGGCCGCAACACCGCAGGATGGCTTCAGGCCCTAATCTGGTTCCGGCACGGCACGCTGAGCCTTTGGTTATTTCCTCTTCCTGGTGGGAAATGAGAGTTAACTTTGCCCGTCCAGACACCTCCAGCTAGTCTCTCATTGGTTCTCGCTATTCCTGTTCATCTTCCGCAGAAATTGCAAACTGGGCCAAACAGGAGGTTAAAGGGACTGACTCTCCATGTCGGGAGAGTGTTAGTAAAGCGTCTGGAATGTTGCACCCGAGTACCAGGGGAGGAAAACTGAGACATATTTGAACACGTCTCCCGATCACATGTTTGATCATACTCTAGGTTCCACATGCATGTTTTAGCTGAAGGAAGAATACCTTAAACCTGGGTAGTTGAAACCCGTGGAATGGGTACCATGCAATATGACTTCAAAGGGTCTTCATTTGCTCACCGAACCTCTCCAATCCTATCACTGCTGCATTTATGCCCCTGTACACATGCTTGATTCTCTTTCGGAGACATAGCAATCCATAGGTTTTAAGATACTTACTAGTCAGGAACATTCTTAGGCGTTTAATATGGGGTGTTGAGTCCATTTCGTTGAGCAAGGAGTAGCTCTTGTCTATTCCATATTTGGCTTAAGGAACTTTATCTGTGCTCATTTCAATCTCTGGTTTTATGCAGCACCCCAACTCACCTTTACCCTTAAGCAAGAATAAGTTGGTTTTCTAAATTTGAGACCCTGTTCTGTTCTGTAATTCAGTTCCTGTGTCGCCAAGTTTACATTCCATGTATTACTGATATCTTATGATGTTTCTTTTTCTGTGTGACTTATTTCAGTTAGAATTATCATACCTGAATCCACTCATTGTGCTGCTAAGGGCCTGATGACACAGATTTCATTGCTGAGTGATATTGCTTTGTAAGTAAATACCACAACTTCTTTATCCATTTTTCAATTTCTGCGATGTTGAACTTGTACTGTAAACGAGGTTCTTGTAAACAGAGCCGTTCCAAACTTTGGGGTGGCTGTGTCTTTTTGATTTTAATTTCCCTAAGCTATAGGACCATAAGTGGAAGTGCCCTAGGTTCTGTTGCTTTGTTTTTTAGATGTTTCAGGAAACACCATACACTTCTCCTGAGTGGCTGTTGGCAATTTACATCCCACCCATCAGCATAACAAGGCTCCCAGTTCTCCATGGCCTGTCCTGCCTTTCTGGATTTTACACTTTTTTCAGATGGCCCTTTTGACCGGGGGGAAGTGAGACTTCATTGTAGTGCAGATTTCCTTTTCAAGCTTGCTTGGTTGGCCAAAAAGGGCGTATGCGTTTTTTCCTGAATATATTCAGGAAAAAACGCATACGCCCTTTTTGGCCAAGTGCATCATTGTGGACGTTCTGCCTCTTTTCCTATGCTTTCAATGCAATTCCAGTCTACCTCCTGAAATCGGTTTCCTGCAATTCTGCCCCGCTTTCAAGTCCTCTTGGCAGCCTTACTTAAGTCTATTTTTGGACGATAGCTGTCATTTATAACTCTGCAGGTTTGTGAATTACAGTGCCCCTGAGCTCCTTTCTTCAACTCGCTTTCTTTTGAGCTGGCCGCAACACCGCAGGATGGCTTCAGGCCCTAATCTGGTTCCGGTACGGCACGCTGAGCCTTTGGTTATTTCCTCTTCCTGGTGGGAAATGAGAGTTAAATTTGCCCGTCCAGACACCTCCAGCTAGCCTCTCATTGGTTCTCGCTATTCCTGTTCATCTTCCACAGAAATTGCAAACTGGGCCAAACAGGAGGTTAAAGGCGCTGACTCTCCAAGTGGGGAGAGTGTTAGTAAAGTGTCTGGAATGTTACACCCGAGTACCAGGGGAGGAAAACTGAGACATATTTGAACACGTCTCCCGTTCACATGGTTGATCATACTTGGGTTCCACATGCATGTTTTAGCTGAAGGAAGAATACCTTAAACCTGGAGAGTTGAGACCCGTGTAATGGGTACCATGCAATATGACTTCAAAGGGTCTTCATTTGCTCACCGAACCTCTCCAATCCTATCACTGCTGCGTTTATGCCCCTGTACACATGCTTGATTCTCTTTTGGAGACATAGCAATCCATAGGTTTTACGATACTTACTATTCAGGTACATTCTTAGGCGTTTAGTATGCGGTGTTGAGTCCATTTCGTTGAGCAAGGAGTAGCTCTTGTCTATTCCATATTTGACTTAAGGAACTTTATCTGTGCTCATTTCAATCTCTGGTTTTATGCAGCACCCCACCTCACCTTTACCCTTAAGCAAGCATAAGTTGGTTTTCTAAATTTGAGACCCTGTTCTGTTCTGTAATTCAGTTCCTGTGTAGCCAAGTTTACATTCCGTGTATTACTGATATCTTATGATGTTTCTTTTTCTGTGTGACTTATTTCAGTTAGAATCATCATACCTGAATCCACTCATTGTGATGCTAAGGGCCTGATGACATAGATTTCATTGCTGAGTGATATTGCTTTGTAAGTAAATACCACAACTTCTTTATCCATTTTTCACTTTCTGCGATGTTGAACTTGTACTGTAAACGAGGTTCTTGTAAACAGAGGCGTCCCAAACTTTGGGGTGGCTGTGTCTTTTTGATTTTAATTTCCCTAAACTGTAGGACCATAAGTGGCAGTGCCCTAGGCTCTGTTGCTTTGTTTTTTAGATGTTTCAGGAAACACCATACACTTCTCCCGAGTGGTTGTTGGCAATTTACATCCCGCCCATCAGCATAACAAGGCTCCCAGTTCTCCATGGCCTGTCCTGCCTTTCTGGATTTTACACTTTTTTCAGATGGCCCTTTTGACCGGGGGGAAGTGAGACTTCATTGTAGTGCAGATTTCCTTTGCAAGCTTGCTTGGTTGGCCAAAAAGGGCGTATGCGTTTTTTCCTGAATATATTCAGGAAAAAACGCATACGCCCTTTTTGGCCAAGTGCATCATTGTGGACGTTCTGCCTCTTTTCCTATGCTTTCAATGCAATTCCAGTCTACCTCCTGAAATCGGTTTCCTGCAATTCTGCCCCGCTTTCAAGTCCTCTTGGCAGCCTTACTTCAGTCTATTTTTGGACGATAGCTGTCATTTATAACTCTGCAGGTTTGTGAATTACAGTGCCCCTGAGCTCCTTTCTTCAACTCACTTTTTTGTGACCTGGCCGCAACACCGCAGGATGGCTTCAGGCCCTAATCTGGTTCCGGCACGGCACGCTGAGCCTTTGGTTATTTCCTCTTCCTGGTGGGAAATGAGAGTTAACTTTGCCCGTCCAGACACCTCCAGCTAGTCTCTCATTGGTTCTCGCTATTCCTGTTCATCTTCCGCAGAAATTGCAAACTGGGCCAAACAGGAGGTTAAAGGGACTGACTCTCCATGTCGGGAGAGTGTTAGTAAAGCGTCTGGAATGTTGCACCCGAGTACCAGGGGAGGAAAACTGAGACATATTTGAACACGTCTCCCGATCACATGTTTGATCATACTCTAGGTTCCACATGCATGTTTTAGCTGAAGGAAGAATACCTTAAACCTGGGTAGTTGAAACCCGTGGAATGGGTACCATGCAATATGACTTCAAAGGGTCTTCATTTGCTCACCGAACCTCTCCAATCCTATCACTGCTGCGTTTATGCCCCTGTACACATGCTTGATTCTCTTTCGGAGACATAGCAATCCATAGGTTTTAAGATACTTACTAGTCAGGAACATTCTTAGGCGTTTAATATGGGGTGTTGAGTCCATTTCGTTGAGCAAGGAGTAGCTCTTGTCTATTCCATATTTGGCTTAAGGAACTTTATCTGTGCTCATTTCAATCTCTGGTTTTATGCAGCACCCCAACTCACCTTTACCCTTAAGCAAGAATAAGTTGGTTTTCTAAATTTGAGACCCTGTTCTGTTCTGTAATTCAGTTCCTGTGTAGCCAAGTTTACATTCCATGTATTACTGATATCTTATGATGTTTCTTTTTCTGTGTGACTTATTTCAGTTAGAATTATCATACCTGAATCCACTCATTGTGCTGCTAAGGGCCTGATGACACAGATTTCATTGCTGAGTGATATTGCTTTGTAAGTAAATACCACAACTTCTTTATCCATTTTTCAATTTCTGCGATGTTGAACTTGTACTGTAAACGAGGTTCTTGTAAACAGAGCCGTTCCAAACTTTGGGGTGGCTGTGTCTTTTTGATTTTAATTTCCCTAAGCTATAGGACCATAAGTGGAAGTGCCCTAGGTTCTGTTGCTTTGTTTTTTAGATGTTTCAGGAAACACCATACACTTCTCCTGAGTGGCTGTTGGCAATTTACATCCCACCCATCAGCATAACAAGGCTCCCAGTTCTCCATGGCCTGTCCTGCCTTTCTGGATTTTACACTTTTTTCAGATGGCCCTTTTGACCGGGGGGAAGTGAGACTTCATTGTAGTGCAGATTTCCTTTTCAAGCTTGCTTGGTTGGCCAAAAAGGGCGTATGCGTTTTTTCCTGAATATATTCAGGAAAAAACGCATACGCCCTTTTTGGCCAAGTGCATCATTGTGGACGTTCTGCCTCTTTTCCTATGCTTTCAATGCAATTCCAGTCTACCTCCTGAAATCGGTTTCCTGCAATTCTGCCCCGCTTTCAAGTCCTCTTGGCAGCCTTACTTAAGTCTATTTTTGGACGATAGCTGTCATTTATAACTCTGCAGGTTTGTGAATTACAGTGCCCCTGAGCTCCTTTCTTCAACTCGCTTTCTTTTGAGCTGGCCGCAACACCGCAGGATGGCTTCAGGCCCTAATCTGGTTCCGGTACGGCACGCTGAGCCTTTGGTTATTTCCTCTTCCTGGTGGGAAATGAGAGTTAAATTTGCCCGTCCAGACACCTCCAGCTAGCCTCTCATTGGTTCTCGCTATTCCTGTTCATCTTCCGCAGAAATTGCAAACTGGGCCAAACAGGAGGTTAAAGGCGCTGACTCTCCAAGTGGGGAGAGTGTTAGTAAAGTGTCTGGAATGTTACACCCGAGTACCAGGGGAGGAAAACTGAGACATATTTGAACACGTCTCCCGTTCACATGGTTGATCATACTTGGGTTCCACATGCATGTTTTAGCTGAAGGAAGAATACCTTAAACCTGGAGAGTTGAGACCCGTGTAATGGGTACCATGCAATATGACTTCAAAGGGTCTTCATTTGCTCACCGAACCTCTCCAATCCTATCACTGCTGCGTTTATGCCCCTGTACACATGCTTGATTCTCTTTTGGAGACATAGCAATCCATAGGTTTTACGATACTTACTATTCAGGTACATTCTTAGGCGTTTAGTATGCGGTGTTGAGTCCATTTCGTTGAGCAAGGAGTAGCTCTTGTCTATTCCATATTTGACTTAAGGAACTTTATCTGTGCTCATTTCAATCTCTGGTTTTATGCAGCACCCCACCTCACCTTTACCCTTAAGCAAGCATAAGTTGGTTTTCTAAATTTGAGACCCTGTTCTGTTCTGTAATTCAGTTCCTGTGTAGCCAAGTTTACATTCCGTGTATTACTGATATCTTATGATGTTTCTTTTTCTGTGTGACTTATTTCAGTTAGAATCATCATACCTGAATCCACTCATTGTGATGCTAAGGGCCTGATGACATAGATTTCATTGCTGAGTGATATTGCTTTGTAAGTAAATACCACAACTTCTTTATCCATTTTTCACTTTCTGCGATGTTGAACTTGTACTGTAAACGAGGTTCTTGTAAACAGAGGCGTCCCAAACTTTGGGGTGGCTGTGTCTTTTTGATTTTAATTTCCCTAAACTGTAGGACCATAAGTGGCAGTGCCCTAGGCTCTGTTGCTTTGTTTTTTAGATGTTTCAGGAAACACCATACACTTCTCCCGAGTGGTTGTTGGCAATTTACATCCCGCCCATCAGCATAACAAGGCTCCCAGTTCTCCATGGCCTGTCCTGCCTTTCTGGATTTTACACTTTTTTCAGATGGCCCTTTTGACCGGGGGGAAGTGAGACTTCATTGTAGTGCAGATTTCCTTTGCAAGCTTGCTTGGTTGGCCAAAAAGGGCGTATGCGTTTTTTCCTGAATATATTCAGGAAAAAACGCATACGCCCTTTTTGGCCAAGTGCATCATTGTGGACGTTCTGCCTCTTTTCCTATGCTTTCAATGCAATTCCAGTCTACCTCCTGAAATCGGTTTCCTGCAATTCTGCCCCGCTTTCAAGTCCTCTTGGCAGCCTTACTTCAGTCTATTTTTGGACGATAGCTGTCATTTATAACTCTGCAGGTTTGTGAATTACAGTGCCCCTGAGCTCCTTTCTTCAACTCACTTTTTTGTGACCTGGCCGCAACACCGCAGGATGGCTTCAGGCCCTAATCTGGTTCCGGCACGGCACGCTGAGCCTTTGGTTATTTCCTCTTCCTGGTGGGAAATGAGAGTTAACTTTGCCCGTCCAGACACCTCCAGCTAGTCTCTCATTGGTTCTCGCTATTCCTGTTCATCTTCCGCAGAAATTGCAAACTGGGCCAAACAGGAGGTTAAAGGGACTGACTCTCCATGTCGGGAGAGTGTTAGTAAAGCGTCTGGAATGTTGCACCCGAGTACCAGGGGAGGAAAACTGAGACATATTTGAACACGTCTCCCGATCACATGGTTGATCATACTCTAGGTTCCACATGCATGTTTTAGCTGAAGGAAGAATACCTTAAACCTGGGTAGTTGAAACCCGTGGAATGGGTACCATGCAATATGACTTCAAAGGGTCTTCATTTGCTCACCGAACCTCTCCAATCCTATCACTGCTGCGTTTATGCCCCTGTACACATGCTTGATTCTCTTTCGGAGACATAGCAATCCATAGGTTTTAAGATACTTACTAGTCAGGAACATTCTTAGGCGTTTAATATGGGGTGTTGAGTCCATTTCGTTGAGCAAGGAGTAGCTCTTGTCTATTCCATATTTGGCTTAAGGAACTTTATCTGTGCTCATTTCAATCTCTGGTTTTATGCAGCACCCCAACTCACCTTTACCCTTAAGCAAGAATAAGTTGGTTTTCTAAATTTGAGACCCTGTTCTGTTCTGTAATTCAGTTCCTGTGTAGCCAAGTTTACATTCCATGTATTACTGATATCTTATGATGTTTCTTTTTCTGTGTGACTTATTTCAGTTAGAATTATCATACCTGAATCCACTCATTGTGCTGCTAAGGGCCTGATGACACAGATTTCATTGCTGAGTGATATTGCTTTGTAAGTAAATACCACAACTTCTTTATCCATTTTTCAATTTCTGCGATGTTGAACTTGTACTGTAAACGAGGTTCTTGTAAACAGAGCCGTTCCAAACTTTGGGGTGGCTGTGTCTTTTTGATTTTAATTTCCCTAAGCTATAGGACCATAAGTGGAAGTGCCCTAGGTTCTGTTGCTTTGTTTTTTAGATGTTTCAGGAAACACCATACACTTCTCCTGAGTGGCTGTTGGCAATTTACATCCCACCCATCAGCATAACAAGGCTCCCAGTTCTCCATGGCCTGTCCTGCCTTTCTGGATTTTACACTTTTTTCAGATGGCCCTTTTGACCGGGGGGAAGTGAGACTTCATTGTAGTGCAGATTTCCTTTGCAAGCTTGCTTGGTTGGCCAAAAAGGGCGTATGCGTTTTTTCCTGAATATATTCAGGAAAAAACGCATACGCCCTTTTTGGCCAAGTGCATCATTGTGGACGTTCTGCCTCTTTTCCTATGCTTTCAATGCAATTCCAGTCTACCTCCTGAAATCGGTTTCCTGCAATTCTGCCCCGCTTTCAAGTCCTCTTGGCAGCCTTACTTCAGTCTATTTTTGGACGATAGCTGTCATTTATAACTCTGCAGGTTTGTGAATTACAGTGCCCCTGAGCTCCTTTCTTCAACTCGCTTTCTTGTGACCTGGCCGCAACACCGCAGGATGGCTTCAGGCCCTAATCTGGTTCCGGCACGGCACGCTGAGCCTTTGGTTATTTCCTCTTCCTGGTGGGAAATGAGAGTTAAATTTGCCCGTCCAGACACCTCCAGCTAGTCTCTCATTGGTTCTCGCTATTCCTGTTCATCTTCCGCAGAAATTGCAAACTGGGCCAAACAGGAGGTTAAAGGCGCTGACTCTCCAAGTCGGGAGAGTGTTAGTAAAGCGTCTGGAATGTTGCACCCGAGTACCAGGGGAGGAAAACTGAGACATATTTGAACACGTTTCCCGTTCACATGGTTGATCATACTTGGGTCCACATGCATGTTTTAGCTGAAGGAAGAATACCTTAAACCTGGAGAGTTGAGACCCGTGTAATGGGTACCATGCAATATGACTTCAAAGGGTCTTCATTTGCTCACCGAACCTCTCCAATCCTATCACTGCTGCGTTTATGCCCCTGTACACATGCTTGATTCTCTTTTAGAGACATAGCAATCCATAGGTTTTACGATACTTACTAGTCAGGTACATACTTAGGCGTTTAATATGCGGTGTTGAGTCCATTTCGTTGAGCAAGGAGTAGCTCTTGTCTATTCCATATTTGACTTAAGGAACTTTATCTGTGCTCATTTCAATCTCTGGTTTTATGCAGCACCCCAACTCACCTTTCCCCTTAAGCAAGCATAAGTTGGTTTTCTAAATTTGAGACCCTGTTCTGTTCTGTAATTCAGTTCCTGTGTAGCCAAGCTTACATTCCGTGTATTACTGATATCTTATGATGTTTCTTTTTCTGTGTGACTTATTTCAGTTAGAATCATCATACCTGAATCCACTCATTGTGATGCTAAGGGCCTGATGACATAGATTTCATTGCTGAGTGATATTGCTTTGTAAGTAAATACCACAACTTCTTTATCCATTTTTCACTTTCTGCGATGTTGAACTTGTACTGTAAACGAGGTTCTTGTAAACAGAGGCGTCCCAAACTTTGGGGTGGCTGTGTCTTTTTGATTTTAATTTCCCTAAGCTATAGGACCATAAGTGGCAGTGCCCTAGGCTCTGTTGCTTTGTTTTTTAGATGTTTCAGGAAACACCATACACTTCTCCCTAGTGTCTGTTCGCAATTTACATCCCGCCCATCAGCATAACAAGGGTCCCAGTTCTCCATGGCCTGTCCTGCCTTTCTGGATTTTACACTTTTTTCAGATGGCCCTTTTGACCGGGGGGAAGTGAGACTTCATTGTAGTGCAGATTTCCTTTGCAAGCTTGCTTGGTTGGCCAAAAAGGGCGTATGCGTTTTTTCCTGAATATATTCCGGAAAAAACGCATACGCCCTTTTTGGCCAAGTGCATCATTGTGGACGTTCTGCCTCTTTTCCTATGCTTTCAATGCAATTCCAGTCTACCTCCTGAAATCGGTTTCCTGCAATTCTGCCCCGCTTTCAAGTCCTCTTGGCAGGCTTACTTCAGTCTATTTTTGGACGATAGCTGTCATTTATAACTCTGCAGGTTTGTGAATTACAGTGCCCCTGAGCTCCTTTCTTCAACTCGCTTTCTTGTGACCTGGCCGCAACACCGCAGGATGGCTTCAGGCCCTAATCTGGTTCCGGTACGGCACGCTGAGCCTTTGGTTATTTCCTCTTCCTGGTGGGAAATGAGAGTTAAATTTGCCCGTCCAGACACCTCCAGCTAGCCTCTCATTGGTTCTCGCTATTCCTGTTCATCTTCCGCAGAAATTGCAAACTGGGCCAAACAGGAGGTTAAAGACGCTGACTCTCCAAGTGGGGAGAGTGTTAGTAAAGCGTCTGGAATGTTACACCCGAGTACCAGGGGAGGAAAACTGAGACATATTTGAACACGTCTCCCGTTCACATGGTTGATCATACTTGGGTTCCACATGCATGTTTTAGCTGAAGGAAGAATACCTTAAACCTGGAGAGTTGAGACCCGTGTAATGGGTACCATGCAATATGACTTCAAAGGGTCTTCATTTGCTCACCGAACCTCTCCAATCCTATCACTGCTGCGTTTATGCCCCTGTACACATGCTTGATTCTCTTTCGGAGACATAGCAATCTATAGGTTTTAAGATACTTACTAGTCAGGTACATTCTTAGGCGTTTAATATGGGGTGTTGAGTCCATTTCGTTGAGCAAGGAGTAGCTCTTGTCTATTCCATATTTGGCTTAAGGAACTTTATCTGTGCTCATTTCAATCTCTGGTTTTATGCAGCACCCCAACTCACCTTTCCCCTTAAGCAAGCATAAGTTGGTTTTCTAAATTTGAGACCCTGTTCTGTTCTGTAATTCAGTTCCTGTGTAGCCAAGTTTACATTCCGTGTATTACTGATATCTTATGATGTTTCTTTTTCTGTGTGACTTATTTCAGTTAGAATCATCATACCTGAATCCACTCATTGTGCTGCTAAGGGCCTTATGACACAGATTTCATTGCTGAGTGATATTGCTTTGTAAGTAAATACCACAACTTCTTTATCCATTTTTCACTTTCTGCGATGTTGAACTTGTACTGTAAACGAGGTTTTTGTAAACAGAGCCGTTCCAAACTTTGGGGTGGCTGTGTCTTTTTGATTTTAATTTCCCTAAGCTATAGGACCATAAGTGGAAGTGCCCTAGGTTCTGTTGCTTTGTTTTTTAGATGTTTCAGGAAACACCATACACTTCTCCCGAGTGGTTGTTGGCAATTTACATCCCGCCCATCAGCATAACAAGGCTCCCAGTTCTCCATGGCCTGTCCTGCCTTTCTGGATTTTACACTTTTTTCAGATGGCCCTTTTGACCGGGGGGAAGTGAGACTTCATTGTAGTGCAGATTTCCTTTGCAAGCTTGCTTGGTTGGCCAAAAAGGGCGTATGTGTTTTTTCCTGAATATATTCAGGAAAAAACGCATACGCCCTTTTTGGCCAAGTGCATCATTGTGGACGTTCTGCCTCTTTTCCTATGCTTTCAATGCAATTCCAGTCTACCTCCTGAAATCGGTTTCCTGCAATTCTGCCCCGCTTTCAAGTCCTCTTGGCAGCCTTACTTCAGTCTATTTTTGGACGATAGCTGTCATTTATAACTCTGCAGGTTTGTGAATTACAGTGCCCCTGAGCTCCTTTCTTCAACTCGCTTTCTTGTGACCTGGCCGCAACACCGCAGGATGGCTTCAGGCCCTAATCTGGTTCCGGCACGGCACGCTGAGCCTGTGGTTATTTCCTCTTCCTGGTGGGAAATGAGAGTTAAATTTGCCCGTCCAGACACCTCCAGCTAGCCTCTCATTGGTTCTCGCTATTCCTGTTCATCTTCCGCAGAAATTGCAAACTGGGCCAAACAGGAGGTTAAAGGCGCTGACTCTCCAAGTGGGGAGAGTGTTAGTAAAGCGTCTGGAATGTTGCACCCGAGTACCAGGGGAGGAAAACTGAGACATATTTGAACACGTCTCCCGATCACATGGTTGATCATACTCTGGGATCCACATGCATGTTTTAGCTGAAGGAAGAATACCTAAAACCTTGGTAGTTGAAACCCGTGGAATGGGTACCATGCAATATGACTTCAAAGGGTCTTCATTTGCTCACCGAACCTCTCCAATCCTATCACTGCTGCGTTTATGCCCCTGTACACATGCTTGATTCTCTTTCGGAGACATAGCAATCTATAGGTTTTAAGATACTTACTAGTCAGGTACATTCTTAGGCGTTTAATATGGGGTGTTGAGTCCATTTCGTTGAGCAAGGAGTAGCTCTTGTCTATTCCATATTTGGCTTAAGGAACTTTATCTGTGCTCATTTCAATCTCTGGTTTTATGCAGCACCCCAACTCACCTTTACCTTTAAGCAAGCATAAGTTGGTTTTCTAAATTTGAGACCCTGTTCTGTTCTGTAATTCAGTTCCTGTGTAGCCAAGTTTACATTCCGTGTATTACTGATATCTTATGATGTTTCTTTTTCTGTGTGACTTATTTCAGTTAGAATCATCATACCTGAATCCACTCATTGTGCTGCTAAGGGCCTTATGACACAGATTTCATTGCTGAGTGATATTGCTTTGTAAGTAAATACCACAACTTCTTTATCCATTTTTCACTTTCTGCGATGTTGAACTTGTACTGTAAACGAGGTTCTTGTAAACAGAGCCGTTCCAAACTTTGGGGTGGCTGTGTCTTTTTGATTTTAATTTCCCTAAGCTATAGGACCATAAGTGGAAGTGCCCTAGGTTCTGTTGCTTTGTTTTTTAGATGTTTCAGGAAACACCATACACTTCTCCCGAGTGGTTGTTGGCAATTTACATCCCGCCCATCAGCATAACAAGGCTCCCAGTTCTCCATGGCCTGTCCTGCCTTTCTGGATTTTACACTTTTTTCAGATGGCCCTTTTGACCGGGGGGAAGTGAGACTTCATTGTAGTGCAGATTTCCTTTGCAAGCTTGCTTGGTTGGCCAAAAAGGGCGTATGCGTTTTTTCCTGAATATATTCAGGAAAAAACGCATACGCCCTTTTTGGCCAAGTGCATCATTGTGGACGTTCTGCCTCTTTTCCTATGCTTTCAATGCAATTCCAGTCTACCTCCTGAAATCGGTTTCCTGCAATTCTGCCCCGCTTTCAAGTCCTCTTGGCAGCCTTACTTCAGTCTATTTTTGGACGATAGCTGTCATTTATAACTCTGCAGGTTTTTGAATTACAGTGCCCCTGAGCTCCTTTCTTCAACTCGCTTTCTTTTGAGCTGGCCGCAACACCGCAGGATGGCTTCAGGCCCTAATCTGGTTCCGGTACGGCACGCTGAGCCTTTGGTTATTCCCTCCTCCTGGTGGGAAATGAGAGTTAAATTTGCCCGTCCAGACACCTCCAGCTAGCCTCTCATTGGTTCTCGGTATTCCTGTTCATCTTCCGCAGAAATTGCAAACTGGGCCAAACAGGAGGTTAAAGGCGCTGACTCTCCAAGTGGGGAGAGTGTTAGTAAAGCGTCTGGAATGTTGCACCCGAGTACCAGGGGAGGAAAACTGACACATATTTGAACACGTCTCCCGATCACATGGTTGATCATACTCTGGGTTCCACATGCATGTTTTAGCTGAAGGAAGAATACCTAAAACCTGGGTAGTTGAAACCCGTGGAATGGGTACCATGCAATATGACTTCAAAGGGTCTTCATTTGCTCACCGAACCTCTCCAATCCTATCACTGCTGCGTTTATGCCCCTGTACACATGCTTGATTCTCTTTCAGAGACATAGCAATCTATAGGTTTTAAGATACTTACTAGTCAGGTACATTCTTAGGCGTTTAATATGCGGTGTTGAGTCCATTTCGTTGAGCAAGGAGTAGCTCTTGTCTATTCCATATTTGGCCTAAGGAACTTTATCTGTGCTCATTTCAATCTCTGGTTTTATGCAGCACCCCAACTCACCTTTCCCCTTAAGCAAGCATAAGTTGGTTTTCTAAATTTGAGACCCTGTTCTGTTCTGTAATTCAGTTCCTGTGTAGCCAAGTTTACATTCTGTGTATTACTGATATCTTATGATGTTTCTTTTTCTGTGTGACTTATTTCAGTTAGAATCATCATACCTGAATCCACTCATTGTGCTGCTAAGGGCCTGATGACACAGATTTCATTGCTGAGTGATATTGCTTTGTAAGTAAATACCACAACTTCTTTATCCATTTTTCACTTTCTGCGATGTTGAACTTGTACTGTAAACGAGGTTCTTGTAAACAGAGGCGTCCCAAACTTTGGGGTGGCTGTGTCTTTTTGATTTTAATTTCCCTAAACTGTAGGACCATAAGTGGCAGTGCCCTAGGCTCTGTTGCTTTGTTTTTTAGATGTTTCAGGAAACACCATACACTTCTCCCTAGTGGTTGTTGGCAATTTACATCCCGCCCATCAGCATAACAAGGCTCCCAGTTCTCCATGGCCTGTCCTGCCTTTCTGGATTTTACACTTTTTTCAGATGGCCCTTTTGACCGGGGGGAAGTGAGACTTCATTGTAGTGCAGATTTCCTTTGCAAGCTTGCTTGGTTGGCCAAAAAGGGCGTATGCGTTTTTTCCTGAATATATTCAGGAAAAAACGCATACGCCCTTTTTGGCCAAGTGCATCATTGTGGACGTTCTGCCTCTTTTCCTATGCTTTCAATGCAATTCCAGTCTACCTCTTGAAATCGGTTTCCTGCAATTCTGCCCTGCTTTCAAGTCCTCTTGGCAGCCTTACTTCAGTCTATTTTTGGACGATAGCTGTCATTTATAACTCTGCAGGTTTGTGAATTACAGTGCCCCTGAGCTCCTTTCTTCAACTCGCTTTCTTTTGAGCTGGCCGCAACACCGCAGGATGGCTTCAGGCCCTAATCTGGTTCCGGTACGGCACGCTGAGCCTTTGGTTATTTCCTCTTCCTGGTGGGAAATGAGAGTTAACTTTGCCCGTCCAGACACCTCCAGCTAGTCTCTCATTGGTTCTTGCTATTCCTGTTCATCTTCCGCAGAAATTGCAAACTGGGCCAAACAGGAGGTTAAAGGGACTGACTCTCCAAGTCGGGAGAGTGTTAGTAAAGCATCTGGAATGTTGCACCCGAGTACCAGGGTACGAAAACTGACATATTTGAACACGTCTCCCGATCACATGGTTGATCATACTCTAGGTTCCACATGCATGTTTTAGCTGAAGGAAGAATACCTTAAACCTGGGTAGTTGAAACCCGTGGAATGGGTACCATGCAATATGACTTCAAAGGGTCTTCATTTGCTCACCGAACCTCTCCAATCCTATCACTGCTGCGTTTATGCCCCTGTACACATGCTTGATTCTCTTTTGGAGACATAGCAATCCATAGGTTTTAAGATACTTACTAGTAAGGTACATTCTTAGGCGTTTAATATGCGGTGTTGAGTCCATTTCGTTGAGCAAGGAGTAGCTCTTGTCTATTCCATATTTGACTTAAGGAACTTTATCTGTGCTCATTTCAATCTCTGGTTTTATGCAGCACCCCAACTCACCTTTACCCTTAAGCAAGCATAAGTTGGTTTTCTAAATTTGAGACCCTGTTCTGTTCTGTAATTCAGTTCCTGTGTAGCCAAGCTTACATTCCGTGTATTACTGATATCTTATGATGTTTCTTTTTCTGTGTGACTTACTTCAGTTAGAATCATCATACCTGAATCCACTCATTGTGCTGCTAAGGGCCTGATGACACAGATTTCATTGCTGAGTGATATTGCTTTGTAAGTAAATACCACAACTTCTTTATCCATTTTTCACTTTCTGCGATGTTGAACTTGTACTGTAAACGAGGTTCTTGTAAACAGAGCCGTTCCAAACTTTGGGGTGGCTGTGTCTTTTTGATTTTAATTTCCCTAAGCTATAGGACCATAAGTGGAAGTGCCCTAGGTTCTGTTGCTTTGTTTTTTAGATGTTTCAGGAAACACCATACACTTCTCCCGAGTGGTTGTTAGCAATTTACATCCCGCCCATCAGCATAACAAGGCTCCCAGTTCTCCATGGCCTGTCCTGCCTTTCTGGATTTTACACTTTTTTCAGATGGCCCTTTTGACCGGGGGGAAGTGAGACTTCATTGTAGTGCAGATTTCCTTTGCAAGCTTGCTTGGTTGGCCAAAAAGGGAGTATGCGTTTTTTCCTGAATATATTCAGGAAAAAACGCATACGCCCTTTTTGGCCAAGTGCATCATTGTGGACGTTCTGCCTCTTTTCCTATGCTTTCAATGCAATTCCAGTCTACCTCCTGAAATCGGTTTCCTGCAATTCTGCCCCGATTTCAAGTCCTCTTGGCAGCCTTACTTCAGTCTATTTTTGGACGATAGCTGTCATTTATAACTCTGCAGGTTTGTGAATTACAGTGCCCCTGGGCTCCTTTCTTCTACTCGCTTTCTTTTGGCTGGCCGCAACACCGCAGGATGGCTTCAGGCCCTAATCTGGTTCCGTTACGGCACGCTGAGCCTTTGGTTATTTCCTCTTCCTGGTGGGAAATGAGAGTTAAATTTGTCCGTCCAGACACCTCCAGCTAGCCTCTCATTGGTTCTCGCTATTCCTGTTCATCTTCCGCAGAAATTGCAAACTGGGCCAAACAGGAGGTTAAAGGGACTGACTCTCCAAGTGGGGAGAGTGTTAGTAAAGCGTCTGGAATGTTGCACCCAAGTACCAGGGGAGGAAAACTGAGACATATTTGAACACGTCTCCCGTTCACATGGTTGATCATACTCTGGGTTCCACATGCATGTTTTAGCTGAAGGAAGAATACCTTAAACCTGGAGAGTTGAGACCCGTGCAATGGGTACCATGCAATATGACTTCAAAGGGTCTTCATTTGCTCACCGAACCTCTCCAATCCTATCACTGCTGCGTTTATTCCCCTGTACACACGCTTGATTCTCTTTTGGAGACATAGCAATCCATAGGTTTTAAGATACTTACTAGTCAGGTACATTCTTAGGGGTTTAATATGGGGTTTTGAGTCCATTTCGTTGAGCAAGGAGTAGCTCTTGTCTATTCCATATTTGGCTTAAGGAACTTTATCTGTGCTCATTTCAATCTCTGGTTTTATTCAGCACCCCAACTCACCTTTCCCCTTAAGCAAGCATAAGTTGGTTTTCTAAATTTGAGACCCTGTTCTGTTCTGGAATGCAGTTCCTGTGTAGCCAAGTTTACATTCCGTGTATTACTGATATCTTATGATGTTTCTTTTTCTGTGTGACTTATTTCAGTTAGAATCATCGTACCTGAATCCACTCATTATGCTGCTACGGGCCTGATGACATAGATTTCATTGCTGAGTGTTACTGCATTGTAAGTAAGTACCACAAGTTCTTTATCCATTTTTCACTTTCTGCGATGTTGAACTTGTACTGTAAACGAGGTTCTTGTAAACAGAGCCGTCCCAAACGTTGGGGTGGCTGTGTCTTTTTGATTTTAATTTCCCTAAGCTATAGGACCATAAGTGGCAGTGCCCTAGGCTCTGTTGCTTTGTTTTTTATTTGTTTCAGGAAACACCATACACTTCTCCCGAGTGTCTGTTGGCAATTTACATCCCGCCCATCAGCATAACAAGGCTCCCAGTTCTCCATGGCCTGTCCTGCCTTTCTGGATTTTACACTTTTTTCAGACGGCCCTTTTGACCGGGGGGAAGTGAGACTTCATTGTAGTGCAGATTTCCTTTGCAAGCTTGCTTGGTTGGCCAAAAAGGGCGTATGCGTTTTTTCCTGAATATATTCAGGAAAAAACGCATACGCCCTTTTTGGCCAAGTGCATCATTGTGGACGTTCTGCCTCTTTTCCTATGCTTTCAATGCAATTCCAGTCTACCTCCTGAAATCTGTTTCCTGCAATTCTGCCCCGCTTTCAAGTCCTCTTGGCAGCCTTACTTCAGTCTATTTTTGGACGATAGCTGTCATTTATAACTCTGCAGGTTTGTGAATTACAGTGCCCCTGAGCTCCTTTCTTCAACTCGCTTTCTTGTGACCTGGCCGCAACACCGCAGGATGGCTTCAGGCCCTAATCTGGTTCCGGTACGGCACGCTGAGCCTTTGGTTATTTCCTCTTCCTGGTGGGAAATGAGAGTTAAATTTGCCCGTCCAGACACCTCCAGCTAGCCTCTCATTGGTTCTCGCTATTCCTGTTCATCTTCCGCAGAAATTGCAAACTGGGCCAAACAGGAGGTTAAAGACGCTGACTCTCCAAGTGGGGAGAGTGTTAGTAAAGCGTCTGGAATGTTACACCCGAGTACCAGGGGAGGAAAACTGAGACATATTTGAACACGTCTCCCGTTCACATGGTTGATCATACTTGGGTTCCACATGCATGTTTTAGCTGAAGGAAGAATACCTTAAACCTGGAGAGTTGAGACCCGTGGAATGGGTACCATGCAATATGACTTCAAAGGGTCTTCATTTGCTCACCGAACCTCTCCAATCCTATCACTGCTGCGTTTATGCCCCTGTACACATGCTTGATTCTCTTTCGGAGACATAGCAATCTATAGGTTTTAAGATACTTACTAGTCAGGTACATTCTTAGGCGTTTAATATGGGGTGTTGAGTCCATTTCGTTGAGCAAGGAGTAGCTCTTGTCTATTCCATATTTGGCTTAAGGAACTTTATCTGTGCTCATTTCAATCTCTGGTTTTATGCAGCACCCCAACTCACCTTTCCCCTTAAGCAAGCATAAGTTGGTTTTCTAAATTTGAGACCCTGTTCTGTTCTGTAATTCAGTTCCTGTGTAGCCAAGTTTACATTCCGTGTATTACTGATATCTTATGATGTTTCTTTTTCTGTGTGACTTATTTCAGTTAGAATCATCATACCTGAATCCACTCATTGTGCTGCTAAGGGCCTTATGACACAGATTTCATTGCTGAGTGATATTGCTTTGTAAGTAAATACCACAACTTCTTTATCCATTTTTCACTTTCTGCGATGTTGAACTTGTACTGTAAACGAGGTTTTTGTAAACAGAGCCGTTCCAAACTTTGGGGTGGCTGTGTCTTTTTGATTTTAATTTCCCTAAGCTATAGGACCATAAGTGGAAGTGCCCTAGGTTCTGTTGCTTTGTTTTTTAGATGTTTCAGGAAACACCATACACTTCTCCCGAGTGGTTGTTGGCAATTTACATCCCGCCCATCAGCATAACAAGGCTCCCAGTTCTCCATGGCCTGTCCTGCCTTTCTGGATTTTACACTTTTTTCAGATGGCCCTTTTGACCGGGGGGAAGTGAGACTTCATTGTAGTGCAGATTTCCTTTGCAAGCTTGCTTGGTTGGCCAAAAAGGGCGTATGTGTTTTTTCCTGAATATATTCAGGAAAAAACGCATACGCCCTTTTTGGCCAAGTGCATCATTGTGGACGTTCTGCCTCTTTTCCTATGCTTTCAATGCAATTCCAGTCTACCTCCTGAAATCGGTTTCCTGCAATTCTGCCCCGCTTTCAAGTCCTCTTGGCAGCCTTACTTCAGTCTATTTTTGGACGATAGCTGTCATTTATAACTCTGCAGGTTTGTGAATTACAGTGCCCCTGAGCTCCTTTCTTCAACTCGCTTTCTTGTGACCTGGCCGCAACACCGCAGGATGGCTTCAGGCCCTAATCTGGTTCCGGCACGGCACGCTGAGCCTGTGGTTATTTCCTCTTCCTGGTGGGAAATGAGAGTTAAATTTGCCCGTCCAGACACCTCCAGCTAGCCTCTCATTGGTTCTCGCTATTCCTGTTCATCTTCCGCAGAAATTGCAAACTGTGCCAAACAGGAGGTTAAAGGCGCTGACTCTCCAAGTGGGGAGAGTGTTAGTAAAGCGTCTGGAATGTTGCACCCGAGTACCAGGGGAGGAAAACTGAGACATATTTGAACACGTCTCCCGATCACATGGTTGATCATACTCTGGGATCCACATGCATGTTTTAGCTGAAGGAAGAATACCTAAAACCTTGGTAGTTGAAACCCGTGGAATGGGTACCATGCAATATGACTTCAAAGGGTCTTCATTTGCTCACCGAACCTCTCCAATCCTATCACTGCTGCGTTTATGCCCCTGTACACATGCTTGATTCTCTTTCGGAGACATAGCAATCTATAGGTTTTAAGATACTTACTAGTCAGGTACATTCTTAGGCGTTTAATATGCGGTGTTGAGTCCATTTCGTTGAGCAAGGAGTAGCTCTTGTCTATTCCATATTTGGCCTAAGGAACTTTATCTGTGCTCATTTCAATCTCTGGTTTTATGCAGCACCCCAACTCACCTTTCCCCTTAAGCAAGCATAAGTTGGTTTTCTAAATTTGAGACCCTGTTCTGTTCTGTAATTCAGTTCCTGTGTAGCCAAGTTTACATTCTGTGTATTACTGATATCTTATGATGTTTCTTTTTCTGTGTGACTTATTTCAGTTAGAATCATCATACCTGAATCCACTCATTGTGCTGCTAAGGGCCTGATGACACAGATTTCATTGCTGAGTGATATTGCTTTGTAAGTAAATACCACAACTTCTTTATCCATTTTTCACTTTCTGCGATGTTGAACTTGTACTGTAAACGAGGTTCTTGTAAACAGAGCCGTTCCAAACTTTGGGGTGGCTGTGTCTTTTTGATTTTAATTTCCCTAAGCTATAGGACCATAAGTGGAAGTGCCCTAGGTTCTGTTGCTTTGTTTTTTAGATGTTTCAGGAAACACCATACACTTCTCCCGAGTGGTTGTTGGCAATTTACATCCCGCCCATCAGCATAACAAGGCTCCCAGTTCTCCATGGCCTGTCCTGCCTTTCTGGATTTTACACTTTTTTCAGATGGCCCTTTTGACCGGGGGGAAGTGAGACTTCATTGTAGTGCAGATTTCCTTTGCAAGCTTGCTTGGTTGGCCAAAAAGGGCGTATGCGTTTTTTCCTGAATATATTCAGGAAAAAACGCATACGCCCTTTTTGGCCAAGTGCATCATTGTGGACGTTCTGCCTCTTTTCCTATGCTTTCAATGCAATTCCAGTCTACCTCTTGAAATCGGTTTCCTGCAATTCTGCCCTGCTTTCAAGTCCTCTTGGCAGCCTTACTTCAGTCTATTTTTGGACGATAGCTGTCATTTATAACTCTGCAGGTTTGTGAATTACAGTGCCCCTGAGCTCCTTTCTTCAACTCGCTTTCTTTTGAGCTGGCCGCAACACCGCAGGATGGCTTCAGGCCCTAATCTGGTTCCGGTACGGCACGCTGAGCCTTTGGTTATTTCCTCTTCCTGGTGGGAAATGAGAGTTAACTTTGCCCGTCCAGACACCTCCAGCTAGTCTCTCATTGGTTCTTGCTATTCCTGTTCATCTTCCGCAGAAATTGCAAACTGGGCCAAACAGGAGGTTAAAGGGACTGACTCTCCAAGTCGGGAGAGTGTTAGTAAAGCATCTGGAATGTTGCACCCGAGTACCAGGGTACGAAAACTGACATATTTGAACACGTCTCCCGATCACATGGTTGATCATACTCTAGGTTCCACATGCATGTTTTAGCTGAAGGAAGAATACCTTAAACCTGGGTAGTTGAAACCCGTGGAATGGGTACCATGCAATATGACTTCAAAGGGTCTTCATTTGCTCACCGAACCTCTCCAATCCTATCACTGCTGCGTTTATGCCCCTGTACACATGCTTGATTTTCTTTTGGAGACATAGCAATCCATAGGTTTTAAGATACTTACTAGTAAGGTACATTCTTAGGCGTTTAATATGCGGTGTTGAGTCCATTTCGTTGAGCAAGGAGTAGCTCTTGTCTATTCCATATTTGACTTAAGGAACTTTATCTGTGCTCATTTCAATCTCTGGTTTTATGCAGCACCCCAACTCACCTTTACCCTTAAGCAAGCATAAGTTGGTTTTCTAAATTTGAGACCCTGTTCTGTTCTGTAATTCAGTTCCTGTGTAGCCAAGCTTACATTCCGTGTATTACTGATATCTTATGATGTTTCTTTTTCTGTGTGACTTACTTCAGTTAGAATCATCATACCTGAATCCACTCATTGTGCTGCTAAGGGCCTGATGACACAGATTTCATTGCTGAGTGATATTGCTTTGTAAGTAAATACCACAACTTCTTTATCCATTTTTCACTTTCTGCGATGTTGAACTTGTACTGTAAACGAGGTTCTTGTAAACAGAGCCGTTCCAAACTTTGGGGTGGCTGTGTCTTTTTGATTTTAATTTCCCTAAGCTATAGGACCATAAGTGGAAGTGCCCTAGGTTCTGTTGCTTTGTTTTTTAGATGTTTCAGGAAACACCATACACTTCTCCCGAGTGGTTGTTAGCAATTTACATCCCGCCCATCAGCATAACAAGGCTCCCAGTTCTCCATGGCCTGTCCTGCCTTTCTGGATTTTACACTTTTTTCAGATGGCCCTTTTGACCGGGGGGAAGTGAGACTTCATTGTAGTGCAGATTTCCTTTGCAAGCTTGCTTGGTTGGCCAAAAAGGGAGTATGCGTTTTTTCCTGAATATATTCAGGAAAAAACGCATATGCCCTTTTTGGCCAAGTGCATCATTGTGGACGTTCTGCCTCTTTTCCTATGCTTTCAATGCAATTCCAGTCTACCTCCTGAAATCGGTTTCCTGCAATTCTGCCCCGATTTCAAGTCCTCTTGGCAGCCTTACTTCAGTCTATTTTTGGACGATAGCTGTCATTTATAACTCTGCAGGTTTGTGAATTACAGTGCCCCTGGGCTCCTTTCTTCTACTCGCTTTCTTTTGAGCTGGCCGCAACACCGCAGGATGGCTTCAGGCCCTAATCTGGTTCCGTTACGGCACGCTGAGCCTTTGGTTATTTCCTCTTCCTGGTGGGAAATGAGAGTTAAATTTGTCCGTCCAGACACCTCCAGCTAGCCTCTCATTGGTTCTCGCTATTCCTGTTCATCTTCCGCAGAAATTGCAAACTGGGCCAAACAGGAGGTTAAAGGGACTGACTCTCCAAGTGGGGAGAGTGTTAGTAAAGCGTCTGGAATGTTGCACCCAAGTACCAGGGGAGGAAAACTGAGACATATTTGAACACGTCTCCCGTTCACATGGTTGATCATACTCTGGGTTCCACATGCATGTTTTAGCTGAAGGAAGAATACCTTAAACCTGGAGAGTTGAGACCCGTGGAATGGGTACCATGCAATATGACTTCAAAGGGTCTTCATTTGCTCACCGAACCTCTCCAATCCTATCACTGCTGCGTTTATTCCCCTGTACACACGCTTGATTCTCTTTTGGAGACATAGCAATCCATAGGTTTTAAGATACTTACTAGTCAGGTACATTCTTAGGGGTTTAATATGGGGTTTTGAGTCCATTTCGTTGAGCAAGGAGTAGCTCTTGTCTATTCCATATTTGGCTTAAGGAACTTTATCTGTGCTCATTTCAATCTCTGGTTTTATGCAGCACCCCAACTCACCTTTCCCCTTAAGCAAGCATAAGTTGGTTTTCTAAATTTGAGACCCTGTTCTGTTCTGGAATGCAGTTCCTGTGTAGCCAAGTTTACATTCCGTGTATTACTGATATCTTATGATGTTTCTTTTTCTGTGTGACTTATTTCAGTTAGAATCATCGTACCTGAATCCACTCATTATGCTGCTACGGGCCTGATGACATAGATTTCATTGCTGAGTGTTACTGCATTGTAAGTAAGTACCACAAGTTCTTTATCCATTTTTCACTTTCTGCGATGTTGAACTTGTACTGTAAACGAGGTTCTTGTAAACAGAGCCGTCCCAAACGTTGGGGTGGCTGTGTCTTTTTGATTTTAATTTCCCTAAGCTATAGGACCATAAGTGGAAGTGCCCTAGGCTCTGTTGCTTTGTTTTTTATTTGTTTCAGGAAACACCATACACTTCTCCCGAGTGTCTGTTGGCAATTTACATCCCGCCCATCAGCATAACAAGGCTCCCAGTTCTCCATGGCCTGTCCTGCCTTTCTGGATTTTACACTTTTTTCAGACGGCCCTTTTGACCGGGGGGAAGTGAGACTTCATTGTAGTGCAGATTTCCTTTGCAAGCTTGCTTGGTTGGCCAAAAAGGGCGTATGCGTTTTTTCCTGAATATATTCAGGAAAAAACGCATACGCCCTTTTTGGCCAAGTGCATCATTGTGGACGTTCTGCCTCTTTTCCTATGCTTTCAATGCAATTCCAGTCTACCTCCTGAAATCTGTTTCCTGCAATTCTGCCCCGCTTTCAAGTCCTCTTGGCAGCCTTACTTCAGTCTATTTTTGGACGATAGCTGTCATTTATAACTCTGCAGGTTTGTGAATTACAGTGCCCCTGAGCTCCTTTCTTCAACTCGCTTTCTTGTGACCTGGCCGCAACACCGCAGGATGGCTTCAGGCCCTAATCTGGTTCCGGTACGGCACGCTGAGCCTTTGGTTATTTCCTCTTCCTGGTGGGAAATGAGAGTTAACTTTGCCCGTCCAGACACCTCCAGCTAGCCTCTCATTGGTTCTTGCTATTCCTGTTCATCTTCCGCAGAAATTGCAAACTGGGCCAAACAGGAGGTTAAAGGGACTGACTCTCCAAGTCGGGAGAGTGTTAGTAAAGCGTCTGGAATGTTGCACCCGAGTACCAGGGTACGAAAACTGACATATTTGAACACGTCTCCCGATCACATGGTTGATCATACTCTAGGTTCCACATGCATGTTTTAGCTGAAGGAAGAATACCTTAAACCTGGGTAGTTGAAACCCGTGGAATGGGTACCATGCAATATGACTTCAAAGGGTCTTCATTTGCTCACCGAACCTCTCCAATCCTATCACTGCTGCGTTTATGCCCCTGTACACATGCTTGATTCTCTTTTGGAGACATAGCAATCCATAGGTTTTAAGATACTTACTAGTCAGGTACATTCTTAGGCGTTTAATATGCGGTGTTGAGTCCATTTCGTTGAGCAAGGAGTAGCTCTTGTCTATTCCATATTTGACTTAAGGAACTTTATCTGTGCTCATTTCAATCTCTGGTTTTATGCAGCACCCCAACTCACCTTTACCCTTAAGCAAGCATAAGTTGGTTTTCTAAATTTGAGTCCCTGTTCTGTTCTGTAATTCAGTTCCTGTGTAGCCAAGTTTACATTCCGTGTATTACTGATATCTTATGATTTTTCTTTTTCTGTGTGACTTACTTCAGTTAGAATCATCATACCTGAATCCACTCATTGTGCTGCTAAGGGCCTGATGACACAGATTTCATTGCTGAGTGATATTGCTTTGTAAGTAAATACCACAACTTCTTTATCCATTTTTCACTTTCTGCGATGTTGAACTTGTACTGTAAACGAGGTTCTTGTAAACAGAGCCGTTCCAAACTTTGGGGTGGCTGTGTCTTTTTGATTTTAATTTCCCTAAGCTATAGGACTATAAGTGGAAGTGCCCTAGGTTCTGTTGCTTTGTTTTTTAGATGTTTCAGGAAACACCATACACTTCTCCCGAGTGGTTGTTGGCAATTTACATCCCGCCCATCAGCATAACAAGGCTCCCAATTCTCCATGGCCTGTCCTGCCTTTCTGGATTTTACACTTTTTTCAGATGGCCCTTTTGACCGGGGGGAAGTGAGACTTCATTGTAGTGCAGATTTCCTTTGCAAGCTTGCTTGGTTGGCCAAAAAGGGCGTATGCGTTTTTTCCTGAATATATTCAGGAAAAAACGCATACGCCCTTTTTGGCCAAGTGCATCATTGTGGACGTTCTGCCTCTTTTCCTATGCTTTCAATGCAATTCCAGTCTACCTCCTGAAATCGGTTTCCTGCAATTCTGCCCCGCTTTCAAGTCCTCTTGGCAGCCTTACTTCAGTATATTTTTGGATGATAGCTGTCATTTATAACTCTGCAGGTTTGTGAATTACAGTGCCCCTGAGCTCCTTTCTTCAACTCGCTTTCTTTTGAGCTGGCCGCAACACTGCAGGATGGCTTCAGGCCCTAATCTGGTTCCAGTACGGCAAGCTGAGCCTTTGGTTATTTCCTCTTCCTGGTGGGAAATGAGAGTTAAATTTGCCCGTCCAGACACCTCCAGCTAGCCTCTCATTGGTTCTCGCTATTCCTGTTCATCTTCCGCAGAAATTGCAAACTGGGCCAAACAGGAGGTTAAAGGCGCTGACTCTCCAAGTCGGGAAAGTGTTAGTAAAGCGTCTGGAATGTTGCACCCGAGTACCAGGGGAGGAAAACTGACACATATTTGAACACGTTTCACGTTCACAGGGTTGATCATACTTGGGTTCCACATGCATGTTTTAGCTGAAGGAAGAATACCTTAAACCTGGAGAGTTGAGACCCGTGGAATGGGTACCATGCAATATGACTTCAAAGGGTCTTCATTTGCTCACCGAACCTCTCCAATCCTATCACTGCTGCGTTTATGCCCCTGTACACATGCTTGATTCTCTTTTAGAGACATAGCAATCCATAGGTTTTACGATACTTACTAGTCAGGTACATACTTAGGCGTTTAATATGCGGTGTTGAGTCCATTTCGTTGAGCAAGGAGTAGCTCTTGTCTATTCCATATTTGACTTAAGGAACTTTATCTGTGCTCATTTCAATCTCTGGTTTTATGCAGCACCCCAACTCACCTTTCCCCTTAAGCAAGCATAAGTTGGTTTTCTAAATTTGAGACCCTGTTCTGTTCTGTAATTCAGTTCCTGTGTAGCCAAGCTTACATTCCGTGTATTACTGATATCTTATGATGTTTCTTTTTCTGTGTGACTTATTTCAGTTAGAATCATCATACCTGAATCCACTCATTGTGATGCTAAGGGCCTGATGACATAGATTTCATTGCTGAGTGATATTGCTTTGTAAGTAAATACCACAACTTCTTTATCCATTTTTCACTTTCTGCGATGTTGAACTTGTACTGTAAACGAGGTTCTTGTAAACAGAGGCGTCCCAAACTTTGGGGTGGCTGTGTCTTTTTGATTTTAATTTCCCTAAGCTATAGGACCATAAGTGGCAGTGCCCTAGGCTCTGTTGCTTTGTTTTTTAGATGTTTCAGGAAACACCATACACTTCTCCCGAGTGTCTGTTGGCAATTTACATCCGGCCCATCAGCATAACAAGGCTCCCAGTTCTCCATGGCCTGTCCTGCCTTTCTGGATTTTACACTTTTTTCAGATGGCCCTTTTGACCGGGGGGAAGTGAGACTTCATTGTAGTGCAGATTTCCTTTGCAAGCTTGCTTGGTTGGCCAAAAAGGGCGTATGCGTTTTTTCCTGAATATATTCAGGAAAAAACGCATACGCCCTTTTTGGCCAAGTGCATCATTGTGGACGTTCTGCCTCTTTTCCTATGCTTTCAATGCAATTCCAGTCTACCTCCTGAAATCGGTTTCCTGCAATTCTGCCCCGCTTTCAAGTCCTCTTGGCAGCCTTACTTCAGTCTATTTTTGGACGATAGCTGTCATTTATAACTCTGCAGGTTTGTGAATTACAGTGCCCCTGAGCTCCTTTCTTCAACTCGCTTTCTTGTGACCTGGCCGCAACACCGCAGGATGGCTTCAGGCCCTAATCTTGTTCTGGCCCGGCATGCTGAGCCTTTGGTTAATTCCTCTTCCTGGTGGGAAATGAGAGTTAAATTTGCCCGTCCAGACACCTCCAGCTAGCCTCTCATTGGTTCTCGCTATTCCTGTTCATCTTCCGCAGAAATTGCAAACTGGGCCAAACAGGAGGTTAAAGGGACTGACTCTCCAAGTCGGGAGAGTGTTAGTAAAGCGTCTGGAATGTTGCACCCGAGTACCAGGGTACGAAAACTGACATATTTGAACACGTCTCCCGATCACATGGTTGATCATACTCTAGGTTCCACATGCATGTTTTAGCTGAAGGAAGAATACCTAAAACCTGGGTAGTTGAAACCCGTGGAATGGGTACCATGCAATATGACTTCAAAGGGTCTTCATTTGCTCACCGAACCTCTCCAATCCTATCACTGCTGCGTTTATGCCCCTGTACACATGCTTGATTCTCTTTTGGAGACATAGCAATCCATAGGTTTTAAGATACTTACTAGTCAGGTACATTCTTAGGCGTTTAATATGCGGTGTTGAGTCCATTTCGTTGAGCAAGGAGTAGCTCTTGTCTATTCCATATTTGACTTAAGGAACTTTATCTGTGCTCATTTCAATCTCTGGTTTTATGCAGCACCCCAACTCACCTTTACCCTTAAGCAAGCATAAGTTGGTTTTCTAAATTTGAGTCCCTGTTCTGTTCTGTAATTCAGTTCCTGTGTAGCCAAGTTTACATTCCGTGTATTACTGATATCTTATGATTTTTCTTTTTCTGTGTGACTTACTTCAGTTAGAATCATCATACCTGAATCCACTCATTGTGCTGCTAAGGGCCTGATGACACAGATTTCATTGCTGAGTGATATTGCTTTGTAAGTAAATACCACAACTTCTTTATCCATTTTTCACTTTCTGCGATGTTGAACTTGTACTGTAAACGAGGTTCTTGTAAACAGAGCCGTTCCAAACTTTGGGGTGGCTGTGTCTTTTTGATTTTAATTTCCCTAAGCTATAGGACTATAAGTGGAAGTGCCCTAGGTTCTGTTGCTTTGTTTTTTAGATGTTTCAGGAAACACCATACACTTCTCCCGAGTGGTTGTTGGCAATTTACATCCCGCCCATCAGCATAACAAGGCTCCCAATTCTCCATGGCCTGTCCTGCCTTTCTGGATTTTACACTTTTTTCAGATGGCCCTTTTGACCGGGGGGAAGTGAGACTTCATTGTAGTGCAGATTTCCTTTGCAAGCTTGCTTGGTTGGCCAAAAAGGGCGTATGCGTTTTTTCCTGAATATATTCAGGAAAAAACGCATACGCCCTTTTTGGCCAAGTGCATCATTGTGGACGTTCTGCCTCTTTTCCTATGCTTTCAATGCAATTCCAGTCTACCTCCTGAAATCGGTTTCCTGCAATTCTGCCCCGCTTTCAAGTCCTCTTGGCAGCCTTACTTCAGTATATTTTTGGATGATAGCTGTCATTTATAACTCTGCAGGTTTGTGAATTACAGTGCCCCTGAGCTCCTTTCTTCAACTCGCTTTCTTTTGAGCTGGCCGCAACACTGCAGGATGGCTTCAGGCCCTAATCTGGTTCCAGTACGGCACGCTGAGCCTTTGGTTATTTCCTCTTCCTGGTGGGAAATGAGAGTTAAATTTGCCCGTCCAGACACCTCCAGCTAGCCTCTCATTGGTTCTCGCTATTCCTGTTCATCTTCCGCAGAAATTGCAAACTGGGCCAAACAGGAGGTTAAAGGCGCTGACTCTCTAAGTCGGGAGAGTGTTAGTAAAGCGTCTGGAATGTTGCACCCGAGTACCAGGGGAGGAAAACTGACACATATTTGAACACGTTTCACGTTCACAGGGTTGATCATACTTGGGTTCCACATGCATGTTTTAGCTGAAGGAAGAATACCTTAAACCTGGAGAGTTGAGACCCGTGGAATGGGTACCATGCAATATGACTTCAAAGGGTCTTCATTTGCTCACCGAACCTCTCCAATCCTATCACTGCTGCGTTTATGCCCCTGTACACATGCTTGATTCTCTTTTAGAGACATAGCAATCCATAGGTTTTACGATACTTACTAGTCAGGTACATACTTAGGCGTTTAATATGCGGTGTTGAGTCCATTTCGTTGAGCAAGGAGTAGCTCTTGTCTATTCCATATTTGACTTAAGGAACTTTATCTGTGCTCATTTCAATCTCTGGTTTTATGCAGCACCCCAACTCACCTTTCCCCTTAAGCAAGCATAAGTTGGTTTTCTAAATTTGAGACCCTGTTCTGTTCTGTAATTCAGTTCCTGTGTAGCCAAGCTTACATTCCGTGTATTACTGATATCTTATGATGTTTCTTTTTCTGTGTGACTTATTTCAGTTAGAATCATCATACCTGAATCCACTCATTGTGATGCTAAGGGCCTGATGACATAGATTTCATTGCTGAGTGATATTGCTTTGTAAGTAAATACCACAACTTCTTTATCCATTTTTCACTTTCTGCGATGTTGAACTTGTACTGTAAACGAGGTTCTTGTAAACAGAGGCGTCCCAAACTTTGGGGTGGCTGTGTCTTTTTTATTTTAATTTCCCTAAGCTATAGGACCATAAGTGGCAGTGCCCTAGGTTCTGTTGCTTTGTTTTTTAGATGTTTCAGGAAACACCATACACTTCTCCCGAGTGGCTGTTGGCAATTTACATCCGGCCCATCAGCATAACAAGGGTCTCAGTTCTCCATGGCCTGTCCTGCCTTTCTGGATTTTACACTTTTTTCAGATGGCCCTTTTGACCGGGGGAAAGTGAGACTTCATTGCAGTGCAGATTTCCTTTGCAAGCTTGCTTGGTTGGCCAAAAAGGGCGTATGCGTTTTTTCCTGAATATATTCAGGAAAAAACGCATACGCCCTTTTTGGCCAAGTGCATCATTGTGGACGTTCTGCCTCTTTTCCTATGCTTTCAATGCAATTCCAGTCTACCTCCTGAAATCGGTTTCCTGCAATTCTGCCCCGCTTTCAAGTCCTCTTGGCAGGCTTACTTCAGTCTATTTTTGGACGATAGCTGTCATTTATAACTCTGCAGGTTTGTGAATTACAGTGCCCCTGAGCTCCTTTCTTCAACTCGCTTTCTTGTGAGCTGGCCGCAACACCGCAGGATGGCTTCAGGCCCTAATCTGGTTCCGGCACGGCACGCTGAGCCTTTGGTTAATTCCTCTTCCTGGTGGGAAATGAGAGTTAAATTTGCCCGTCCAGACACCTCCAGCTAGTCTCTCATTGGTTCTCGCTATTCCTGTTCATCTTCCGCAGAAATTGCAAACTGGGCCAAACAGGAGGTTAAAGGTGCTGACTCTCCAAGTGGGGAGAGTGTTAGTAAAGCGTCTGGAATGTTGCACCCGAGTACCAGGATACGAAAACTGAGACATATTTGAACACGTCTCCCGATCACATGGTTGATCATACTCTGGGTTCCACATGCATGTTTTAGCTGAAGGAAGAATACCTAAAACTTTGGTAGTTGAAACCCGTGGAATGGGTACCATGCAATATGACTTCAAAGGGTCTTCATTTGCTCACCGAACCTCTCCAATCCTATCACTGCTGCGTTTATGCCCCTGTACACATGCTTGATTCTCTTTCGGAGACATAGCAATCCATAGGTTTTAAGATACTTACTAGTCAGGTACATTCTTAGGCGTTTAATATGCGGTGTTGAGTCCATTTCGTTGAGCAAGGAGTAGCTCTTGTCTATTCCATATTTGACTTAAGGAACTTTATCTGTGCTCATTTCAATCTCTGGTTTTATGCAGCACCCCAACTCACCTTTACCCTTAAGCAAGCATAAGTTGGTTTTCTAAATTTGAGACCCTGTTCTGTTCTGTAATTCAGTTCCTGTGTAGCCAAGTTTACATTCCGTGTATTACTGATATCTTATGATATTTCTTTTTCTGTGTGACTTACTTCAGTTAGAATCATCATACCTGAATCCACCCATTGTGCTGCTAAGGGCCTGATGACACAGATTTCAGTGCTGAGTGATATTGCTTTGTAAGTAAATACCACAACTTCTTTATCCATTTTTCACTTTCTGCGATGTTGAACTTGTACTGTAAACGAGGTTCTTGTAAACAGAGCCGTTCCAAACTTTGGGGTGGCTGTGTCTTTTTGATTTTAATTTCCCTAAGCTATAGGACCATAAGTGGAAGTGCCCTAGGCTCTGTTGCTTTGGTTTTTAGATGTTTCAGGAAACACCATACACTTCTCCCGAGTGGTTGTTGGCAATTTACATCCCGCCCATCAGCATAACAGGGCTCCCAGTTCTCAATGGCCTGTTGCTTTTCTGGATTTTACACTTTTTTCAGATGGCCCTTTTGACCGGGGGGAAGTGAGACTTCATTGTAGTGCAGATTTCCTTTGCAAGCTTGCTTGGTTGGCCAAAAAGGGCGTATGCGTTTTTTCCTGAATATATTCAGGAAAAAACGCATACACCCTTTTTGACCAAGTGCATCATTGTGGACGTTCTGCCTCTTTTCCTATGCTTTCAATGCAATTCCAGTCTACCTCCTGAAATCTGTTTCCTGCAATTCTGCCCCGCTTTCAAGTCCTCTTGGCAGCCTTACTTCAGTCTATTTTTGGACGATAGCTGTCATTTATAACTCTGCAGGTTTGTGAATTACAGTGCCCCTGAGCTCCTTTCTTCAACTCGCTTTCTTTTGAGCTGGCCGCAACACCGCAGGATGGCTTCAGGCCCTAATCTGGTTCCGGTACGGCACGCTGAGCCTTTGGTTATTTCCTCTTCCTGGTGGGAAATGAGAGTTAACTTTGCCCGTCCAGACACCTCCAGCTAGCCTCTCATTGGTTCTTGCTATTCCTGTTCATCTTCCGCAGAAATTGCAAACTGGGCCAAACAAGAGGTTAAAGGGACTGACTCTCCAAGTCGGGAGAGTGTTAGTAAAGCGTCTGGAATGTTGCACCCGAGTACCAGGGTACGAAAACTGACATATTTGAACACGTCTCCCGATCACATGGTTGATCATACTCTAGGTTCCACATGCATGTTTTAGCTGAAGGAAGAATACCTTAAACCTGGGTAGTTGAAACCCGTGGAATGGGTACCATGCAATATGACTTCAAAGGGTCTTCATTTGCTCACCGAACCTCTCCAATCCTATCACTGCTGCGTTTATGCCCCTGTACACATGCTTGATTCTCTTTTGGAGACATAGCAATCCATAGGTTTTAAGATACTTACTAGTCAGGTACATTCTTAGGCGTTTAATATGGGGTGTTGAGTCCATTTCATTGAGCAAGGTGTAGCTCTTGTCTATTCCATATTTGACTTAAGGAACTTTATCTGTGCTCATTTCAATCTCTGGTTTTATGCAGCACCCCAACTCACCTTTACCCTTAAGCAAGCATAAGTTGGTTTTCTAAATTTGAGACACTGTTCTGTTTTGGAATTCAGTTCCTGTGTAGCCAAGTTTACATTCCGTGTATTAGTGATATCTTATGATGTTTCTTTTTCTGTGTGACTTATTTCAGTTAGAATCATCGTACCTGAATCCACTCATTGTGCTGCTAAGGGCCTGATGACACAGATTTCATTGCTGAGTGATATTGCTTTGTAAGTAAATACCACAACTTCTTTATCCATTTTTCACTTTCTGCGATGTTGAACTTGTACTGTAAACGAGGTTCTTGTAAACAGAGCCGTTCCAAACTTTGGGGTGGCTGTGTCTTTTTGATTTTAATTTCCCTAAGCTATAGGACCATAAGTGGAAGTGCCCTAGGCTCTGTTGCTTTGTTTTTTAGATGTTTCAGGAAACACCATACACTTCTCCCGAGTGGTTGTTGGCAATTTACATCCCGCCCATCAGCATAACAAGGCTCCCAGTTCTCCATGGCCTGTCTTGTCTTTCTGGATTTTACACTTTTTTCAGATGGCCCTTTTGACCGGGGGGAAGTGAGACTTCATTGTAGTGCAGATTTCCTTTGCAAGCTTGCTTGGTTGGCCAAAAAGGGTGTATGCGTTTTTTCCTGAATATATTCAGGAAAAAACGCATACGCCCTTTTTGGCCAAGTGCATCATTGTGGACGTTCTGCCTCTTTTCCTATGCTTTCAATGCAATTCCAGTCTACCTCCTGAAATCGGTTTCCTGCAATTCTGCCCCGCTTTCAAGTCCTCTTGGCAGCCTTACTTCAGTCTATTTTTGGACGATAGCTGTCATTTATAAGTCTGCAGGTTTGTGAATTTCAGTGCCCCTGAGCTCCTTTCTTCAACTCGCTTTCTTGTGACCTGGCCGCAACACCGCAGGATGGCTTCAGGCCCTAATCTGGTTCTAGCACGGCACGCTGAGCCTTTGGTTAATTCCTCTTCCTGGTGGGAAATGAGAGTTAAATTTGCCCGTCCAGACACCTCCAGCTAGCCTCTCATTGGTTCTCGCTATTCCTGTTCATCTTCCGCAGAAATTGCAAACTGGGCCAAACAGGAGGTCAAAGGGACTGACTCTCCAAGTCGGGAGAGTGTTAGTAAAGCGTCTGGAATGTTGCACCCGAGTACCAGGGGAGGAAAACTGAGACATATTTGAACACGTCTCCCGATCACATGGTTGATCATACTCTAGGTTCCACATGCATGTTTTAGCTGAAGGAAGAATACCTTAAACCTGGAGAGTGGAGACCCGTGTAATGCGTACCATGCAGTATGACTTCAAAGGGTCTTCATTTGCTCACCGAACCTCTCCAATCCTATCACTGCTGCGTTTATGCCCCTGTACACATGCTTGATTCTCTTTTGGAGACATAGCAATCCATAGGTTTTCCGATACTTACTAGTCAGTTACATTCTTAGGCGTTTAATATGCGGTGTTGAGTCCATTTCGTTGAGCAAGGAGTAGCTCTTGTCTATTCCATATTTGACTTAAGGAACTTTATCTGTGCTCATTTCAATCTCTGGTTTTATGCAGCACCCCAACTCACCTTTACCCTTAAGCAAGCATAAGTTGGTTTTCTAAATTTGAGACCCTGTTCTGTTCTGGAATGCAGTTCCTGTGTAGCCAAGTTTACATTCCGTGTATTACTGATATCTTATGATGTTTCTTTTTCTGTGTGACTTATTTCAGTTAGAATCATCATACCTGAATCCACTCATTGTGCTGCTACGGGCCTGATGACACAGATTTCATTGCTGAGTGATATTGCTTTGTAAGTAAATACCACAACTTCTTTATCCATTTTTCACTTTCTGCGATGTTGAACTTGTACTGTAAACGAGGTTCTTGTAAACAGAGCCATTCGAAAGTTTGGGGTGGCTGTGTCTTTTTGATTTTAATTTCCCTAAGCTATAGGACCATAAGTGGCAGTGCCCTAGGCTCTGTTGCTTTGTTTTTTAGATGTTTCAGGAAACACCATACACTTCTCCCGAGTGTCTGTTGGCAATTTACATCCCGCCCATCAGCATAACAACGCTCCCAGTTGTCCATGGCCTGTCCTGCCTTTCTGGATTTTACACTTTTTTCAGATGGCCCTTTTGACCGGGGGGAAGTGAGAC
This sequence comes from Stenella coeruleoalba, assembly GCF_951394435.1. Classification (NCBI taxonomy): domain Eukaryota; kingdom Metazoa; phylum Chordata; class Mammalia; order Artiodactyla; family Delphinidae; genus Stenella; species Stenella coeruleoalba. The sequence goes on along the minus strand of NW_027646442.1, from coordinate 27,709 downwards.
TTCATTGTAGTGCAGATTTCCTTTGCAAGCTTGCTTGGTTGGCCAAAAAGGGCGTATGCGTTTTTTCCTGAATATATTCAGGAAAAAACGCATACGCCCTTTTTGGCCAAGTGCATCATTGTGGACGTTCTGCCTCTTTTCCTATGCTTTCAATGCAATTCCAGTCTACCTCCTGAAATCGGTTTCCTGCAATTCTGCCCCGCTTTCAAGTCCTCTTGGCAGCCTTACTTCAGTCTATTTTTGGACAATAGCTGTCATTTATAACTCTGCAGGTTTGTGAATTACAGTGCCCCTGAGCTCCTTTCTTCAACTCGCTTTCTTGTGACCTGGCTGCAACACCGCAGGATGGCTTCAGGCCCTAATCTGGTTCCGGCACGGCACGCTGAGCCTTTGGTTAATTCCTCTTCCTGGTGGGAAATGAGAGTTAAATTTGCCCGTCCAGACACCTCCAGCTAGTCTCTCATTGGTTCTCGCTATTCCTGTTCATCTTCCGCAGAAATTGCAAACTGGGCCAAACAGGAGGTTAAAGGGACTGACTCTCCAAGTCGGAAGAGTGTTAGTAAAGCGTCTGGAATGTTGCACCCGAGTACCAGGGGAGGAAAACTGAGACATATTTGAACACGTCTCCCGTTCACATGGTTGATCATACTCTGGGTTCCACATGCATGTTTTAGCTGAAGGAAGAATACCTTAAACCTGGAGAGTTGAGACCCATGGAATGGGTACCATGCAATATGACTTCAAAGGGTCTTCATTTGCTCACCGAACCTCTCCAATCCTATCACTGCTGCGTTTATGCCCCTGTACACACGCTTGATTCTCTTTTGGAGACATAGCAATCCATAGGTTTTAAGATACTTACTAGTCAGGTACATTCTTAGGCGTTTAATATGGGGTGTTGAGTCCATTTCGTTGAGCAAGGAGTAGCTCTTGTCTGTTCCATATTTGGCTTAAGGAACTTTATCTGTGCTCATTTCAATCTCTGGTTTTATGCAGCACCCCAACTCACCTTTCCCCTTAAGCAAGCATAAGTTGGTTTTCTAAATTTGAGACCCTGTTCTGTTTTGGAATGCAGTTCCTGTGTAGCCAAGTTTACATTCCGTGTATTACTGATATCTTATGATGTTTCTATTTCTGTGTGACTTATTTCAGTTAGAATCATCGTACCTGAATCCACTCATTATGCTGCTACGGGCCTGATGACATAGATTTCATTGCTGAGTGATACTGCATTGTACGTAAGTACCACAAGTTCTTTATCCATTTTTCACTTTCTGTGATATTGAACTTGTATGGTAAATGAGGTTCTTGTAAACGGAGGCGTCCCAAACTTTGGGATGGCTGTGTCTTTTTGATTTTAATTTCCGTAAGCTATAGGACCATAAGTGGAAGTGCCCTAGGCTCTGTTGCTTTGTTTTTTAGATGTTTCAGGAAACACCATACACTTCTCCCTAGTGGTTGTTGGCAATTTACATCCCGCCCATCAGCATAACAAGGCTCCCAGTTCTCCATGGCCTGTCCTGCCTTTCTGGATTTTACAGTTTTTTCAGATGGCCCTTTTGCCCGGGGGGAAGTGAGACTTCATTGTAGTGCAGATTTCCTTTGCAAGCTTGCTTGGTTGGCCAAAAAGGGCGTATGCGTTTTTTCCTGAATATATTCAGGAAAAAACGCATACGCCCTTTTTGGCCAAGCGCATCATTGTGGACGTTCTGCCTCTTTTCCTATGCTTTCAATGCAATTCCAGTCTACCTCCTGAAATCGGTTTCCTGCAATTCTGCCCTGCTTTCAAGTCCTCTTGGCAGCCTTACTTCAGTCTATTTTTGGACGATAGCTGTCATTTATAACTCTGCAGGTTTGTGAATTACAGTGCCCCTGAGCTCCTTTCTTCAACTCGCTTTCTTTTGAGCTGGCCGCAACACCGCAGGATGGCTTCAGGCCCTAATCTGGTTCCGGCACGGCACGCTGAGCCTTTGGTTATTTCCTCTTCCTGGTGGGAAATGAGAGTTAAATTTGCCCGTCCAGACACCTCCAGCTAGCCTCTCATTGGTTCTCGCTATTCCTGTTCATCTTCCGCAGAAATTGCAAAATAGGCCAAACAGGAGGTTAAAGGGACTGACTCTCCAAGTCGGGAGAGTGTTAGTAAAGCTTCTGGAATGTTGCACCCGAGTACCAGGGTACGAAAACTGAGACATATTTGAACATGTCTCCCGTTCACATGGTTGATCATACTTGGGTTCCACATGCATGTTTTAGCTGAAGGAAGAATACCTTAAACCTGAAGAGTTAAGACCCGTGTAATGGGTACCATGCAATATGACTTCAAAGGGTCTTCATTTGCTCACCGAACCTCTCCAATCCTATCACTGCTGCGTTTATGCCCCTGTACACATGCTTGATTCTCTTTCGGAGACATAGCAATCCATAGGTTTTAAGATACTTACTAGTCAGGTACATTCTTAGGCGTTTAATATGCGGTGTTGAGTCCATTTCGTTGAGCAAGGAGTAGCTCTTGTCTATTCCATATTTGACTTAAGGAACTTTATCTGTGCTCATTTCAATCTCTGGTTTTATGCAGCACCCCAACTCACCTTTCCCCTTAAGCAAGCATAAGTTGGTTTTCTAAATTTGAGTCCCTGTTCTGTTCTGTAATTCAGTTCCTGTGTAGCCAAGTTTACATTCCATGTATTACTGATATCTTATGATGTTTCTTTTTCTGTGTGACTTACTTCAGTTAGAATCATCATACCTCAATCCACTCATTGTGCTGCTAAGGGCCTGATGACACAGATTTCATTGCTGAGTGATATTGCTTTGTAAGTAAATACCACAACTTCTTTATCCATTTTTCACTTTCTGCGATGTTGAACTTGTACTGTAAACGAGGTTCTTGTAAACAGAGCCGTTCCAAACTTTGGGGTGGCTGTGTCTTTTTGATTTTAATTTCCCTAAGCTATAGGACCATAAGTGGAAGTGCCCTAGGTTCTGTTGCTTTGTTTTTTAGATGTTTCAGGAAACACCATACACTTCTCCCGAGTGGTTGTTGGCAATTTACATCCCACCCATCAGCATAACAAGGCTCCCAGTTCTCCATGGCCTGTCCTGCCTTTCTGGAATTTACACTTTTTTCAGATGGCCCTTTTGACCGGGGGGAAGTGAGACTTCATTGTAGTGCAGATTTCCTTTGCAAGCTTGCTTGGTTGGCCAAAAAGGGCGTATGCGTTTTTTCCTGAATATATTCAGGAAAAAACGCATACGCCCTTTTTGGCCAAGTGCATCATTGTGGACGTTCTGCCTCTTTTCCTATGCTTTCAATGCAATTCCAGTCTACCTCCTGAAATCGGTTTCCTGCAATTCTGCCCCGCTTTCAAGTCCTCTTGGCAGCCTTACTTCAGTCTATTTTTGGACGATAGCTGTCATTTATAACTCTGCAGGTTTGTGAATTACAGTGCCCCTGAGCTCCTTTCTTCAACTCGCTTTCTTGTGACCTGGCTGCAACACCGCAGGATGTCTTCAGGCACTAATCTGGTTCCGGTACGGCACGCTGAGCCTTTGGTTATTTCCTCTTCCTGTTGGGAAATGAGAGTTAAATTTGCCCGTCCAGACACCTCCAGCTAGCCTCTCATTGGTTCTCGCTATTCCTGTTCATCTTCCGCAGAAATTGCAAACTGTGCCAAACAGGAGGTTAAAGGCGCTGACTCTCCAAGTGGGGAGAGTGTTAGTAAAGCGTCTGGAATGTTGCACCCGAGTACCAGGGGAGGAAAACTGAGACATATTTGAACACGTCTCCCGTTCACATGGTTGATCATACTTGGGTTCCACATGCATGTTTTAGCTGAAGGAAGAATACCTTAAACCTGGAGAGTTGAGACCCGTGTAATGGGTACCATGCAATATGACTTCAAAGGGTCTTCATTTGCTCACCGAACCTCTCCAATCCTATCACTGCTGCGTTTATGTCCCTGTACACACGCTTGATTCTCTTTTGGAGACATAGCAATCCATAGGTTTTAAGATACTTACTAGTCAGGTACATTCTTAGGGGTTTAATATGGGGTTTTGAGTCCATTTCGTTGAGCAAGGAGTAGCTCTTGTCTATTCCATATTTGGCTTAAGGAACTTTATCTGTGCTCATTTCAATCTCTGGTTTTATGCAGCACCCCAACTCACCTTTCCCCTTAAGCAAGCGTAAGTTGGTTTTCTAAATTTGAGACCCTGTTCTGTTCTGGAATGCAGTTCCTGTGTAGCCAAGTTTACATTCCGTGTATTAGTGATATCTTATGATGTTTCTTTTTCTGTGTGACTTATTTCAGTTAGAATCATCATACCTGAATCCACTCATTATGCTGCTACGGGCCTGATGACATAGATTTCATTGCTGAGTGATACTGCATTGTACGTAAGTACCACAACTTCTTTATCCATTTTTCACTTTCTGCGATGTTGAACTTGTACTGTAAACGAGGTTCTTGTAAACAGAGGCGTCCCAAACTTTGGGGTGGCTGTGTCTTTTTGATTTTAATTTCCCTAAGCTATAGGACCATAAGTGGCAGTGCCCTAGGCTCTGTTGCTTTGTTTTTTAGATGTTTCAGGAAACACCATACACTTCTCCCCAGTGTCTGTTGGCATTTTACATACCGCCCATCAGCATAACAAGGCTCCCAGTTCTCCATGGCCTGTCCTGCCTTTCTGGATTTTACACTTTTTTCAGATGGCCCTTTTGACCGGGGGGAAGTGAGACTTCATTGTAGTGCAGATTTCCTTTGCAAGCTTGCTTGGTTGGCCAAAAAGGGCGTATGCGTTTTTTCCTGAATATATTCAGGAAAAAACGCATACGCCCTTTTTGGCCAAGTGCATCATTGTGGACGTTCTGCCTCTTTTCCTATGCTTTCAATGCAATTCCAGTCTACCTCCTGAAATCGGTTTCCTGCAATTCTGCCCCGCTTTCAAGTCCTCTTGGCAGCCTTACTTCAGTCTATTTTTGGACGATAGCTGTCATTTATAACTCTGCAGGTTTGTGAATTACAGTGCCCCTGGGCTCCTTTCTTCTACTCGCTTTCTTTTGAGCTGGCCGCAACACCGGAGGATGCCTTCAGGCCCTAATCTGGTTCCGGTACGGCACGCTGAGCCTTTGGTTATTTCCTCTTCCTGGTGGGAAATGAGAGTTAAATTTGCCCGTCCAGACACCTCCAGCTAGCCTCTCATTGGTTCTCGCTATTCCTGTTCATCTTCCGCAGAAATTGCAAACTGGGCCAAACAGGAGGTTAAAGGCGCTGACTCTCCAAGTTGGGAGAGTGTTAGTAAAGCGTCTGGAATGTTGCACCCGAGTACCAGGGGAGGAAAACTGAGACATATTTGAACACGTCTCCCGATCACATGGTTGATCATACTTGGGTTCCACATGCATGTTTTAGCTGAAGGAAGAATACCTAAAACATGGGTAGTTGAAACCCGTGGAATGGGTACCATGCAATATGACTTCAAAGGGTCTTCATTTGTTCACCGAACCTCTCCAATCCTATCACTGCTGCGTTTATGCCCCTGTACACATGCTTGATTCTCTTTCGGAGACATAGCAATCCATAGGTTTTAAGATACTTACTAGTCAGGTACATTCTTAGGCGTTTAATATGCGGTGTTGAGTCCATTTCGTTGAGCAAGGAGTAGCTCTTGTCTATTCCATATTTGGCTTAACGAACTTTATCTGTGCTCATTTCAATCTCTGGTTTTATGCAGCACCCCAACTCACCTTTACCCTTAAGCAAGCATAAGTTGGTTTTCTAAATTTGAGACCCTGTTCTGTTCTGTAATTCAGTTCCTGTGTAGCCAAGTTTACATTCCATGTATTACTGATATCTTATGATGTTTCTTTTTCTGTGTGACTTATTTCAGTTAGAATCATCATACCTGAATCCACTCATTGTGCTGTTAAGGGCCTGATGACACAGATTTCATTGCTGAGTGATATTGCTTTGTAAGTAAATACCACAACTTCTTTCTCCATTTTTCACTTTCTGCGATGTTGAACTTGTACTGTAAACGAGGTTCTTGTAAACAGAGCCGTTCCAAGCTTTGGGGTGGCTGTGTCTTTTTGATTTTAATTTCCCTAAGCTATAGGACCATAAGTGGAAGTGCCCTAGGCTCTGTTGCTTTGTTTTTTAGATGTTTCAGGAAACACCATACACTTCTCCCGAGTGGTTGTTGGCAATTTACATCCCGCCCATCAGCATAACAAGGCTCCCAGTTGTCCATGGCCTGTCCTGCCTTTCTGGATTTTACACTTTTTTCAGATGGCCCTTTTGACCGGGGGGAAGTGAGACTTCATTGTAGTGCAGATTTCCTTTGCAAGCTTGCTTGGTTGGCCAAAAAGGGCGTATGCGTTTTTTCCTGAATATATTCAGGAAAAAACGCATACGCCCTTTTTGGCCAAGTGCATCATTGTGGACGTTCTGCCTCTTTTCCTATGCTTTCAATGCAATTCCAGTCTACCTCCTGAAATCGGTTTCCTGCAATTCTGCCCCGCTTTCAAGTCCTCTTGGCAGCCTTACTTCAGTATATTTTTGGACGATAGCTGTCATTTATAACTCTGCAGGTTTGTGAATTATAGTGCCCCTGAGCTGCTTTCTTCAACTCGGTTTCTTTTGAGGTGGCCGCAACACCGCAGGATGGCTTCAGGCCCTAATCTGGTTCCAGTACGGCACGCTGAGCCTTTGGTTATTTCCTCTTCCTGGTGGGAAATGAGAGTTAAATTTGCCCGTCCAGACACCTCCAGCTAGCCTCTCATTGGTTCTCGCTATTCCTGTTCATCTTCCGCAGAAATTGCAAACTGGGCCAAACAGGAGGTTAAAGGGACTGACTCTCCAAGTGGGGAGAGTGTTAGTAAAGCGTCTGGAATGTTGCACCCGAGTACCAGGGTACGAAAACTAAGACATATTTGAACACGTCTCCCGATCACATGGTTGATCATACTCTGGGTTCCACATGCATATTTTAGCTGAAGGAAGAATACCTAAAACCTGGGTAGTTGAAACCCGTGGAATGGGTACCATGCAATATGACTTCAAAGGGTCTTCATTTGCTCACCGAAACTCTCCAATCCTATCACTGCTGCGTTTATGCCCCTGTACACATGCTTGATTCTCTTTCGGAGACATAGCAATCCATAGGTTTTAAGATACTTACTAGTCAGGTACATTCTTAGGCGTTTAATATGGGGTGTTGAGTCCATTTCGTTGAGCAAGGAGTAGCTCTTGTCTATTCCATATTTGGCTTAAGGAACTTTATCTGTGCTCATTTCAATCTCTGGTTTTATGCAGCACCCCAACTCACCTTTACCCTTAAGCAAGAATAAGTTGGTTTTCTAAATTTGAGACCCTGTTCTGTTCTGTAATTCAGTTCCTGTGTAGCCAAGTTTACATTCCGTGTATTACTGATATCTTATGATGTTTCTTTTTCTGTGTGACTTATTTCAGTTAGAATCATCATACCTGAATCCACTCATTGTGCTGCTAAGGGCCTGATGACACAGATTTCATTGCTGAGTGATATTGCTTTGTAAGTAAATACCACAACTTCTTTCTCCATTTTTCACTTTCTGCGATGTTGAACTTGTACTGTAAACGAGGTTCTTGTAAACAGAGCCGTTCCAAACTTTGGGGTGGCTATGTCTTTTTGATTTTAATTTCCCTAAGCTATAGGACCATAAGTGGAAGTGCCCTAGGTTCTGTTGCTTTGTTTTTTAGATGTTTCAGGAAACACCATACACTTCTCCCGAGTGGTTGTTGGCAATTTACATCCCGCCCATCAGCATAACAAGGCTCCCAGTTCTCCATGGCCTGTCCTGCCTTTCTGGATTTTACACTTTTTTCAGATGGCCCTTTTGACCGGGGGGAAGTGAGACTTCATTGTAGTGCAGATTTCCTTTGCAAGCTTGCTTGGTTGGCCAAAAAGGGCGTATGCGTTTTTTCCTGAATATATTCAGGAAAAAACGCATACGCCCTTTTTGGCCAAGTGCATCATTGTGGACGTTCTGCCTCTTTTCCTATGCTTTCCATACAATTCCAGTCTACCTCCTGAAATCGGTTTCCTGCAATTCTGCCCCGCTTTCAAGTCCTCTTGGCAGCCTTACTTCAGTATATTTTTGGACGTTAGCTGTCATTTATAACTCTGCAGGTTTGTGAATTACAGTGCCCCTGAGCTCCTTTCTTCAACTTGCTTTCTTGTGAGCTGGCCGCAACACCGCAGGATGGCTTCAGGCCCTAATCTGGTTCCGGTATGGCACGCTGAGCCTTTGGTTATTTCCTCTTCCTGGTGGGAAATGAGAGTTAAATTTGCCCGTCCAGACACCTCCAGCTAGCCTCTCATTGGTTCTCGCTATTCCTGTTCATCTTCCGCAGAAATTGCAAACTGGGCCAAACAGGAGGTTAAAGGCGCTGACTCTCCAAGTGGGGAGAGTGTTAGTAAAGCGTCTGGAATGTTGCACCCGAGTACCAGGGGAGGAAAACTGAGACATATTTGAACACGTCTCCCGTTCACATGGTTGATCATACTTGGGTTCCACATGCATGTTTTAGCTGAAGGAAGAATACCTTAAACCTGGAGAGTTAAGACCCGTGTAATGGGTACCATGCAATATGACTTCAAAGTGTCTTCATTTGTTCACCGAACCTCTCCAATCCTATCACTGCTGCGTTTATGCCCCTGTACACATGCTTGATTCTCTTTCGGAGACATAGCAATCCATAGGTTTTAAGATACTTACTAGTCAGGTACATTCTTAGGCGTTTAATATGCGGTGTTGAGTCCATTTCGTTGAGCAAGGAGTAGCTCTTGTCTATTCCATATTTGGCTTAAGGAACTTTATCTGTGCTCATTTCAATCTCTGGTTTTATGCAGCACCCCAACTCTCCTTTACTCTTAAGCAAGAATAAGTTGGTTTTCTAAATTTGAGACCCTGTTCTGTTCTGTAATTCAGTTCCTGTGTAGCCAAGTTTACATTCCGTGTATTACTGATATCTTATGATGTTTCTTTTTCTGTGTGACTTATTTCAGTTAGAATCATCATACCTGAATCCACTCATTGTGCTGCTAAGGGCCTGATGACATAGATTTCATTGCTGAGTGATATTGCTTTGTAAGTAAATACCACAACTTCTTTATCCATTTTTCACTTTCTGCGATGTTGAACTTGTACTGTAAACGAGGTTCTTGTAAACAGAGCTTTTCCAAACTTTGGGGTGGCTCTGTCTTTTTGATTTTAAATTCCCTAAGCTATAGGACCATAAGTGGAAGTGCCCTAGGCTCTGTTGCTTTGTTTTTTAGATGTTTCAGGAAACACCATACACTTCTCCCGAGTGTCTGTTGGCAATTTACATCCCGCCCATCAGCATAACAAGGCTCCCAGTTCTCCATGGCCTGTCCTGTCTTTCTGGATTTTACACTTTTTTCAGATGGCCCTTTTGACCGGGGGGAAGTGAGACTTCATTGTAGTGCAGATTTCCTTTGCAAGCTTGCTGGGTTGGCCAAAAAGGGCGTATGCGTTTTTTCCTGAATATATTCAGGAGAAAACGCATACGCCCTTTTTGGCCAAGTGCATCATTGTGGACGTTCTGCCTCTTTTCCTATGCTTTCAATGCAATTCCAGTCTACCTCCTGAAATCGGTTTCCTGCAATTCTGCCCCGCTTTCATGTCCTCTTGGCAGCCTTACTTCAGTATATTTTTGGACGATAGCTGTCATTTATAACTCTGCAGGTTTGTGAATTACAGTGCCCCTGAGCTCCTTTCTTCAACTTGCTTTCTTGAGACCTGGCCGCAACACCACAGGATGGCTTCAGGCCCTAATCTGGTTCCGGCACGGCACGCTGAGCCTTTGGTTAATTCCTCTTCCTGGTGGGAAATGAGAGTTTAATTTGCCCATCCAGACACCTCCAGCTAGCCTCTCATTGGTTCTCGCTATTCCTGTTCATCTTCCGCAGAAATTGCAAACTGGGCCAAACAGGAGGTTAAAGGGACTGACTCTCCAAGTCGGGAGAGTGTTAGTAAAGCGTCTGGAATGTTGCACCCGAGTACCAGGGTACGAAAACTGAGACATATTTGAACACGTCTCCCGATCACATGGTTGATCATACTCTGGGTTCCACATGCATGTTTTAGCTGAAGGAAGAATACCTTAAACCTGGAGAGTTGAGACCTGTGGAATGGGTACCATGCAATATGACTTCAAAGGGTCTTCATTTGCTCACCGAACCTCTCCAATCCTATCACTGCTGCCTTTATGCCCCTGTACACATGCTTGATTCTCTTTCGGAGACATAGCAATCCATAGGTTTTAAGATACTTACTAGTCAGGTACATTCTTAGGCGTTTAATATGGGGTGTTGAGTCCATTTCGTTGAGCAAGGAGTAGCTCTTGTCTATTCCATATTTGGCTTAAGGAACTTTATCTGTGCTCATTTCAATCTCTGGTTTTATGCAGCACCCCAACTCACCTTTACCCTTAAGCAAGCATAAGTTGGTTTTCTAAATTTGAGACCCTGTTCTGTTCTGTAATTCAGTTCCTGTGTAGCCAAGTTTACATTCCGTGTATTACTGATATCTTATGATGTTTCTTTTTCTGTGTGACTTATTTCAGTTAGAATCATCATACCTGAATCCACTCATTGTGCTGCTAAGGGCCTGATGACACAGATTTCATTGCTGAGTGATATTGCTTTGTAAGTAAATACCACAACTTCTTTATCCATTTTTCACTTTCTGCGATGTTGAACTTGTACTGTAAACGAGGTTCTTGTAAACAGAGCCGTTCCAAATTTTGGGGTGGCTGTGTCTTTTTGATTTTAATTTCCCTAATCTATAGGACCATAAGTTGCAGTGCCCTAGGCTCTGTTGCTTTGTTTTTTAGATGTTTCAGGAAACACCATAAACTTCTCCCGAGTGTCTGTTGGCAATTTACATCCCGCCCATCAGCATAACAAGGCTCCCAGTTCTCCATGGCCTGTCCTGCCTTTCTGGATTTTACACTTTTTTCAGATGGCCCTTTTGACCAGAGGGAAGTGAGACTTCATTGTAGTGCAGATTTCCTTTGCAAGTTTGCTTGGTTGGCCAAAAAGGGCGCATGCGTTTTTTCCTGAATATATTCAGGAAAAAACGCATACACCCTTTTTGGCCAAGTGCATCATTGTGGACGTTCTGCCTCTTTTCCTATGCTTTCAATGCAATTCCAGTCTACCTCCTGAAATCGGTTTCCTGCAATGCTGCCCCGCTTTCAAGCCCTCTTGGCAGCCTTACTTCAGTCTATTTTTGGACGATAGCTGTCATTTATAACTCTGCAGGTTTGTGAATTACAGTGCCCCTGAGCTCCTTTCTTCAACTCGCTTTCTTGTGACCTGGCCACAACACCGCAGGATGGCTTCAGGCCCTAATCTGGTTCCGGCACGGCACGCTGAGCCTTTGGTTAATTCCTCTTCCTGGTGGGAAATGAGAGTTAAATTTGCCCGTCCAGACACCTCCAGCTAGTCTCTCATTGGTTCTCGCTATTCCTGTTCATCTTCAGTAGAAATTGCAAACTGGGCCAAACAGGAGGTTAAAGGGACTGACTCTCCAAGTCGGGAGAGTGTTAGTAAAGCGTCTGGAATGTTGCACCCGAGTACCAGGGTACGAAAACTGAGACATATTTGAACACGTCTCCCGATCACATGGTTGATCATACTCTGGGTTCCACATGCATGTTTTAGCTGAAGGAAGAATACCTTAAACCTGGGTAGTTGAAACCCGTGGAATGGGTACCATGCAATATGACTTCAAAGGGTCTTCATTTGCTCACCGAACCTCTCCAATCCTATCACTGCTGCCTTTATGCCCCTGTACACATGCTTGATTCTCTTTCGGAGACATAGCAATCCATAGGTTTTAAGATACTTACTAGTCAGGTACATTCTTAGGCGTTTAATATGGGGTGTTGAGTCCATTTCGTTGAGCAAGGAGTAGCTCTTGTCTATTCCATATTTGGCTTAAGGAACTTTATCTGTGCTCATTTCAATCTCTGGTTTTATGCAGCACCCCAACTCACCTTTACCCTTAAGCAAGCATAAGTTGGTTTTCTAAATTTGAGACCCTGTTCTGTTCTGTAATTCAGTTCCTGTGTAGCCAAGTTTACATTCCGTGTATTACTGATATCTTATGATGTTTCTTTTTCTGTGTGACTTATTTCAGTTAGAATCATCATACCTGAATCCACTCATTGTGCTGCTAAGGGCCTGATGACACAGATTTCATTGCTGAGTGATATTGCTTTGTAAGTAAATACCACAACTTCTTTCTCCATTTTTCACTTTCTGCGATGTTGAACTTGTACTGTAAACGAGGTTCTTGTAAACAGAGCCGTTCCAAGCTTTGGGGTGGCTGTGTCTTTTTGATTTTAATTTCCCTAAGCTATAGGACCATAAGTTGCAGTGCCCTAGGCTCTGTTGCTTTGTTTTTTAGATGTTTCAGGAAACACCATAAACTTCTCCCGAGTGTCTGTTGGCAATTTACATCCCGCCCATCAGCATAACAAGGCTCCCAGTTCTCCATGGCCTGTCCTGCCTTTCTGGATTTTACACTTTTTTCAGATGGCCCTTTTGACCAGAGGGAAGTGAGACTTCATTGTAGTGCAGATTTCCTTTGCAAGTTTGCTTGGTTGGCCAAAAAGGGCGCATGCGTTTTTTCCTGAATATATTCAGGAAAAAACGCATACACCCTTTTTGGCCAAGTGCATCATTGTGGACGTTCTGCCTCTTTTCCTATGCTTTCAATGCAATTCCAGTCTACCTCCTGAAATCGGTTTCCTGCAATGCTGCCCCGCTTTCAAGCCCTCTTGGCAGCCTTACTTCAGTCTATTTTTGGACGATAGCTGTCATTTATAACTCTGCAGGTTTGTGAATTACAGTGCCCCTGAGCTCCTTTCTTCAACTCGCTTTCTTGTGACCTGGCCACAACACCGCAGGATGGCTTCAGGCCCTAATCTGGTTCCGGCACGGCACGCTGAGCCTTTGGTTAATTCCTCTTCCTGGTGGGAAATGAGAGTTAAATTTGCCCGTCCAGACACCTCCAGCTAGTCTCTCATTGGTTCTCGCTATTCCTGTTCATCTTCAGTAGAAATTGCAAACTGGGCCAAACAGGAGGTTAAAGGGACTGACTCTCCAAGTCGGGAGAGTGTTAGTAAAGCGTCTGGAATGTTGCACCCGAGTACCAGGGTACGAAAACTGAGACATATTTGAACACGTCTCCCGATCACATGGTTGATCATACTCTGGGTTCCACATGCATGTTTTAGCTGAAGGAAGAATACCTTAAACCTGGGTAGTTGAAACCCGTGGAATGGGTACCATGCAATATGACTTCAAAGGGTCTTCATTTGCTCACCGAACCTCTCCAATCCTATCACTGCTGCCTTTATGCCCCTGTACACATGCTTGATTCTCTTTCGGAGACATAGCAATCCATAGGTTTTAAGATACTTACTAGTCAGGTACATTCTTAGGCGTTTAATATGGGGTGTTGAGTCCATTTCGTTGAGCAAGGAGTAGCTCTTGTCTATTCCATATTTGGCTTAAGGAACTTTATCTGTGCTCATTTCAATCTCTGGTTTTATGCAGCACCCCAACTCACCTTTACCCTTAAGCAAGCATAAGTTGGTTTTCTAAATTTGAGACCCTGTTCTGTTCTGTAATTCAGTTCCTGTGTAGCCAAGTTTACATTCCGTGTATTACTGATATCTTATGATGTTTCTTTTTCTGTGTGACTTATTTCAGTTAGAATCATCATACCTGAATCCACTCATTGTGCTGCTAAGGGCCTGATGACACAGATTTCATTGCTGAGTGATATTGCTTTGTAAGTAAATACCACAACTTCTTTCTCCATTTTTCACTTTCTGCGATGTTGAACTTGTACTGTAAACGAGGTTCTTGTAAACAGAGCCGTTCCAAATTTTGGGGTGGCTGTGTCTTTTTGATTTTAATTTCCCTAATCTATAGGACCATAAGTTGCAGTGCCCTAGGCTCTGTTGCTTTGTTTTTTAGATGTTTCAGGAAACACCATAAACTTCTCCCTAGTGTCTGTTCGCAATTTACATCCCGCCCATCAGCATAACAAGGCTCCCAGTTGTCCATGGCCTGTCCTGCCTTTCTGGATTTTACACTTTTTTCAGATGGCCCTTTTGACCAGAGGGAAGTGAGACTTCATTGTAGTGCAGATTTCCTTTGCAAGTTTGCTTGGTTGTCCAAAAAGGGCGTATGCGTTTTTTCCTGAATATATTCAGGAAAAAACGCATACACCCTTTTTGGCCAAGGGCATCATTGTGGACGTTCTGCCTCTTTTCCTATGCTTTCAATGCAATTCCAGTCTACCTCCTGAAATCAGTTTCCTGCAATTCTGCCCCGCATTCAAGTCCTCTTGGCAGGCTTACTTCAGTATATTTTTGGACGATAGCTGTCATTTATAACTCTGCAGGTTTGTGAATTACAGTGCCCCTGAGCTCCTTTCTTCAACTCGCTTTCTTGTGAGCTGGCCGCAACACCGCAGGATGGCTTCAGGCCCTAATCTGGTTCCGGCACGGCACGCTGAGCCTTTGGTTATTTCCGCTTCCTGGTGGGAAATGAGAGTTAAATTTGCCCGTCCAGACACCTCCAGCTAGTCTCTCATTGGTTCTCGCTATTCCTGTTCATCTTCCGCAGAAATTGCAAACTGGGCCAAACAGGAGGTTAAAGGTGCTGACTCTCCAAGTCGGGAGAGTGTTAGTAAAGCATCTGGAATGTTGCACCCGAGTACCAGGGTACGAAAACTGAGACATATTTGAACACGTCTCCCGTTCACACGGATGATCATACTCTTGGTTCCACATGCATGTTTTAGCTGAAGGAAGAATACCTTAAACCTGGGTAGTTGAAACCCGTGGAATGGGTACCATGCAATATGACTTCAAAGGGTCTTCATTTGCTCACCGAACCACTCCAATCCTATCACTGCTGCGTTTATGCCCCTGTACACATGCTTGATTCTCTTTCGGAGACATAGCAATCCATAGGTTTTAAGATACTTACTAGTCAGGTACATTCTTAGGCGTTTAATATGCGGTGTTGAGTCCATTTCGTTGAGCAAGGAGTAGCTCTTGTCTATTCCATATTTGGCTTAAGGAACTTTATCTGTGCTCATTTCAATCTCTGGTTTTATGCAGCACCCCAACTCACCTTTACCCTTAAGCAAGCATAAGTTGGTTTTCTAAATTTGAGACCCTGTTCTGTTCTGTAATTCAGTTCCTGTGTAGCCAAGTTTACATTCCGTGTATTACTGATATCTTATGATGTTTCTTTTTCTGTGTGACTTATTTCAGTTAGAATCATCATACCTGAATCCACTCATTGTGCTGCTAAGGGCCTGATGACACAGATTTCATTGCTGAGTGATATTGCTTTGTAAGTAAATACCACAACTTCTTTATCCATTTTTCACTTTCTGCGATGTTGAACTTGTACTGTAAACGAGGTTCTTGTAAACAGAGCCGTTCCAAACTTTGGGGTGGCTGTGTCTTTTTGATTTTAAATTCCCTAAGCTATAGGATCATAAGTGGAAGTGCCCTAGGCTCTGTTGCTTTGTTTTTTAGATGTTTCAGGAAACACCATACACTTCTCCCGAGTGGTTGTTGGCAATTTACATCCCGCCCATCAGCATAACAAGGCTCCCAGTTCTCCATGGCCTGTCCTGCCTTTCTGGATTTTACACTTTTTTCAGATGGCCCTTTTGACCGGGGGGAAGTGAGACTTCATTGTAGTGCAGATTTCCTTTGCAAGCTTGCTTGGTTGGCCAAAAAGGGCGTATGCGTTTTTTCCTGAATATATTCAGGAAAAAACGCATACGCCCTTTTTGGCCAAGTGCATCATTGTGGACGTTCTGCCTCTTTTCCTATGCTTTCAATGCAATTCCAGTCTACCTCCTGAAATCGGTTTCCTGCAATTCTGCCCCGCTTTCAAGTCCTCTTGGCAGCCTTACTTCAGTCTATTTTTGGACGATAGCTGTCATTTATAACTCTGCAGGTTTGTGAATTACAGTGCCCCTGAGCTCCTTTCTTCAACTCGCTTTCTTGTGAGCTGGCCGCAACACCGCAGGATGGCTTCAGGCCCTAATCTTGTTCCGGCACGGCATGCTGAGCCTTTGGTTAATTCCTCTTCCTGGTGGGAAATGAGAGTTAAATTTGCCCGTCCAGACACCTCCAGCTAGCCTCTCATTGGTTCTCGCTATTCCTGTTCATCTTCCGCAGAAATTGCAAACTGGGCCAAACAGGAGGTTAAAGGGACTGACTCTCCAAGTCGGGAGAGTGTTAGTAAAGCGTCTGGAATGTTGCACCCGAGTACCAGGGGAGGAAAACTGAGACATATTTGAACACGTCTCCCGATCACATGGTTGATCATACTCTGGGTTCCACATGCATGTTTTAGCTGAAGGAAGAATACCTTAAACCTGGGTAGTTGAAACCCGTGGAATGGGTACCATGCAATATGACTTCAAAGGGTCTTCATTTGCTCACCGAACCTCTCCAATCCTATCACTGCTGCGTTTATGCCCCTGTACACATGCTTGATTCTCTCTTGGAGACATAGCAATCCATAGGTTTTAAGATACTTACTAGTCAGGTACATTCTTAGGCGTTTAATATGGGGTGTTGAGTCCATTTCGTTGAGCAAGGAGTAGCTCTTGTCTATTCCATATTTGGCTTAAGGAACTTTATCTGTGCTCATTTCAATCTCTGGTTTTATGCAGCACCCCAACTCACCTTTACCCTTAAGCAAGCATAAGTTGGTTTTCTAAATTTGAGACCCTGTTCTGTTCTGTAATTCAGTTCCTGTGTAGCCAAGTTTACATTCCGTGTATTACTGATATCTTATGATGTTTCTTTTTCTGTGTGACTTATTTCAGTTAGAATCATCATACCTGAATCCACTCATTGTGCTGCTAAGGGCCTGATGACAGAGATTTCATTGCTGAGTGATATTGCTTTGTAAGTAAATACCACAACTTCTTTATCCATTTTTCACTTTCTGCGATGTCGAACTTGTACTGTAAACGAGGTTCTTGTAAACAGAGCCGTTCCAAATTTTGGGGTGGCTGTGTCTTTTTGATTTTAATTTCCCTAATCTATAGGACCATAAGTTGCAGTGCCCTAGGCTCTGTTGCTTTGTTTTCTCTATGTTTCAGGAAACACCATACACTTCTCCCAAGTGGTTGTTGGCAATTTACATCCCGCCCATCAGCATAACAAGGCTCCCAGTTCTCCATGTCCTGTCCTGCCTTTCTGGATTTTACACTTTTTTCAGATGGCCCTTTTGACCCGGGGGAAGTGAGACTTCATTGTAGTGCAGATTTCCTTTGCAAGCTTGCTTGGTTGGCCAAAAAGCGCGTATGCGTTTTTTCCTGAATATATTCAGGAAAAAACGCATACGCCCTTTTTGGCCAAGTGCATCATTGTGGACGTTCTGCCTCTTTTCCTATGCTTTCAATGCAATTGCAGTCTACCTCCTGAAATCGGGTTCCTGCAATTCTGCCCCGCTTTCAAGTCCTCTTGGCAGCCTTACTTCAGTATATTTTTGGACGATAGCTGTCATTTATAACTCTGCAGGTTTGTGAATTACAGTGCCCCTGAGCTCCTTTCTTCAACTCGTTTTCTTGTGAGCTGGCTGCAACACCGCTGGATGGCTTCAGGCCCTTATCTGGTTCCGGCACGGCATGCTGAGCCTTTGGTTATTTCCTCTTTCTGGTGGGAAATGAGAGTTAAATTTGCCCGTCCAGACACCTCCAGCTAGTCTCTCATTGGTTCTCGCTATTCCTGTTCATCTTCCGCAGAAATTGCAAACTGGGCCAAACAGGAGGTTAAAGGGACTGACTCTCCAAGTCGGGAGAGTGTTAGTAAAGCGTCTGGAATGTTGCACCCGAGTACCAGGGTACGAAAACTGAGACATATTTGAACACGTCTCCCGATCACATGGTTGATCATACTCTGGATTCCACATGCATGTTTTAGCTGAAGGAAAAATACCTAAAACCTGGGTAGTTGAAACCCGTGGAATGGGTACCATGCAATATGACTTCAAAGGGTCTTCATTTGCTCACCGAACCTTTCCAATCCTATCACTGCTGCGTTTATGCCCCTGTACACATGCTTGATTCTCTTTCGGAGACATAGCAATCCATAGGTTTTAAGATACTTACTAGTCAGGTACATTCTTAGGCGTTTAATATGCGGTGTTGAGTCCATTTCGTTGAGCAAGGAGTAGCTCTTGTCTATTCCATATTTGGCTTAAGGAACTTTATCTGTGCTCATTTCAATCTCTGGTTTTATGCAGCACCCCAACTCACCTTTCCCCTTAAGCAAGCATAAGTTGGTTTTCTAAATTTGAGACCCTGTTCTGTTCTGTAATTCAGTTCCTGTGTAGCCAAGTTTACATTCCGTGTATTACTGATATCTTATGATGTTTCATTTTCTGTGTGACTTATTTCAGTTAGAATCATCATACCTGAATCCACTCATTGTGCTGCTAAGGGCCTGATGACACAGATTTCATTGCTGAGTGATATTGCTTTGTAAGTAAATACCACAACTTCTTTATCCATTTTTCACTTTCTGCGATGTTGAACTTGTACTGTAAACGAGGTTCTTGTAAACAGAGCCGTTCCAAACTTTGGGGTGGCTGTGTCTTTTTGATTTTAATTTCCCTAAGCTATAGGACCATAAGTGGAAGTGCCCTGGGTTCTGTTGCTTTGTTTTTTAGATGTTTCAGGAAACACCATACACTTCTCCCCAGTGGTTGTTGGCAATTTACATCCCGCCCATCAGCATAACAAGGCTCCCAGTTCTCCATGGCCTGTCCTGCCTTTCTGGATTTTACACTTTTTTCAGATGGCCCTTTTGACCAGGGGGAAGTGAGACTTCATTGTAGTGCAGATTTCCTTTGCAAGCTTGCTTGGTTGGCCAAAAAGGGCGTATGCGTTTTTTCCTGAATATATTCAGGAAAAAACGCATACGCTCTTTTTGGCCAAGTTCATCATTGTGGACGTTCTGCCTCTTTTCCTATGCTTTCAATGCAATTCCAGTCTACCTCCTGAAATCGGTTTCCTGCAATTCTGCCCTGCTTTCAAGTCCTCTTGGCAGCCTTACGTCAGTCTATTTTTGGACGATAGCTGTCATTTATAACTCTGCAGGTTTGTGAATTACAGTGCCCCTGAGCTCCTTTCTTCAACTCGCTTTCTTGTGACCTGGCCACAACACCGCAGGATGGCTTCAGGCCCTAATCTGGTTCTGGCACGGCACGCTGAGCCTTTGGTTAATTCCTCTTCCTGGTGGGAAATGAGAGTTAAATTTGCCCGTCCAGACACCTCCAGCTAGTCTCTCATTGGTTCTCGCTATTCCTGTTCATCTTCCGCAGAAATTGCAAACTGGGGCAAACAGGAAGTTAAAGGGACTGACTCTCCAAGTCGGGAGAGTGTTAGTAAAGCGTCTGGAATGTTGCACCCGAGTACCAGGGTACGAAAACTGAGACATATTTGAACACGTCTCCCGTTCACATGGTTGATCATACTCTGGGTTCCACATGCATGTTTTAGCTGAAGGAAGAATACCTTAAACCTGGGTAGTTGAAACCCGTGGAATGGGTACCATGCAATATGACTTCAAAGGGTCTTCATTTGCTCACCGAACCTCTCCAATCCTATCACTGCTGCGTTTATGCCCCTGTACACATGCTTGATTCTCTTTCGGAGACATAGCAATCCATAGGTTTTAAGATACTTACTAGTCAGGTACATTCTTAGGCGTTTAATATGGGGTGTTGAGTCCATTTCGTTGAGCAAGGAGTAGCTCTTGTCTATTGAATATTTGGCTTAAGGAACTTTATCTGTGCTCATTTCAATCTCTGGTTTTATGCAGCACCCCAACTCACCTTTCCCCTTAAGCAAGCATAAGTTGGTTTTCTAAATTTGAGACCCTGTTCTGTTTTGGAATGCAGTTCCTGTGTAGCCAAGTTTACATTCCGTGTATTACTGATATCTTATGATGTTTCTTTTTCTGTGTGACTTATTTCAGTTAGAATCATCGTACCTGAATCCAGTCATTATGCTGCTACGGGCCTGATGACATAGATTTCATTGCTGAGTGATACTGCATTGTACGTAAGTATCACAATTTCTTTATCCATTTTTCACTTTCTGTGATATTGAACTTGTACGGTAAACGAGGTTCTTGTAAACGGAGGCGTCCCAAACTTTGGGGTGGCTGTGTCTTTTTGATTTTAATTTCCATAAGCTATAGGACCATAAGTGGAAGTGCCCTAGGCTCTGTTGCTTTGTTTTTTAGATGTTTCAGGAAACACCATACACTTCTCCCGAGTGTCTGTTGGCAATTTACATCCCGCCCATCAGCATAACAAGGCTCCCAGTTCTCCATGGCCTGTCCTGCCTTTTTGGATTTTACACATTTTTCAGATGGCCCTTTTAACCAGGGAGAAGTGAGACTTCATTGTAGTGCAGATTTCCTTTGCAAGTTTGCTTGGTTGGCCAAAAAGGGCGTATGCGTTTTTTCCTGAATATATTCAGGAAAAAACGCATACGCCCTTTTTGGCCAAGTGCATCATTGTGGACGTTCTGCCTCTTTTCCTATGCTTTCAACTCAATTCCAGTCTACCTCCTGAAATCGGTTTCCTGCAATTCTGCCCCGCTTTCAAGTCCTCTTGGCAGCCTTACTTCAGTCTATTTTTGGACGATAGCTGTCATTTATAACTCTGCAGCTTTGTGAGTTACAGAGCCCCTGAGCTCCTTTCTTCAACTCGCTTTCTTGTGACCTGGCCGCAACACCACAGGATGGCTTCAGGCCCTAATCTTTTTCCGGCCCGGCATGCTGAGCCTTTGGTTGATTCCTCTTCCTGGTGGGAAATGAGAGTTAAATTTGCCCGTCCAGACACCTCCAGCTAGCCTCTCATTGGTTCTCGCTATTCCTGTTCATCTTCCGCAGAAATTGCAAACTGGGCCAAACAGGAGGTTAAAGGGACTGACTCTCCAAGTCGGGAGAGTGTTAGTAAAGCGTCTGGAATGTTGCACCCGAGTACCAGGGGAGGAAAACTGAGACATATTTGAACACGTCTCCCGTTCACATGGTTGATCATACTCTTGGTTCCACATGCATGTTTTAGCTGAAGGAAGAATACCTTAAACCTGGAGAGTTGAGACCCGTGTAATGGGTACCATGCAATATGACTTCAAAGGGTCTTCATTTGCTCACCGAACCTCTCCAATCCTATCACTGCTGCGTTTATGCCCCTGTACACATGCTTGATTCTCTTTTGGAGACATAGCAATCCATAGGTTTTAAGATACTTACTAGTCAGGTACATTCTTAGGCGTTTAATATGGGGTTTTGAGTTCATTTCGTTGAGCAAGGAGTAGCTCTTGTCTATTCCATATTTGACTTAAGGAACTTTATCTGTGCTCATTTCAATCTCTGGTTTTATGCAGCACCCCAACTCACCTTTCCCCTTAAGCAAGCATAAGTTGGTTTTCTAAATTTGAGACCCTTTTCTGTTTTGGAATGCAGTTCCTGTGTAGCCAAGTTTACATTCCGTGTATTACTGATATCTTATGATGTTTCTTTTTCTGTGTGACTTATTTCAGTTAGAATCATCGTACCTGAATCCACTCATTATGCTACTACGGGCCTGATGACATAGATTTCATTGCTGAGTGATACTGCATTGTACGTAAGTACCACAATTTCTTTATCCATTTTTCACTTTATGTGATATTGAACTTGTACGGTAAACGGGGTTCTTGTAAACGGAGGCGTCCCAAACTTTGGGGTGGCTGTGTCTTTTTGATTTTAATTTCCCTAAGCTATAGGACCATAAGTGGAAGTGCCCTAGGCTCTGTTGCTTTGTTTTTTATTTGTTTCAGGAAACACCATACACTTCTCCCCAGTGTCTGTTGGCAATTTACATCCCGCCCATCAGCATAACAAGGCTCCCAGTTCTCCATGGCCTGTCCTGCCTTTCTGGATTTTACACTTTTTTCAGATGGCCCTTTTGACCGGGGGGAAGTGAGACTTCATTGTAGTGTAGATTTCCTTTGCAAGCTTGCTTGGTTGGCCAAAAAGGGCGTATGCGTTTTTTCCTGAATATATTCAGGAAAAAACGCATACGCCCTTTTTGGCCAAGTGCATCATTGTGGACGTTCTGCCTCTTTTCCTATGCTTTCAATGCAATTCCAGTCTACCTCCTGAAATCGGATTCCTGCAATTCTGCCCCGCTTTCAAGTCCTCTTGGCAGCCTTACTTCAGTCTATTTTTGGACGATAGCTGTCATTTATAACTCTGCAGGTTTGTGAATTACAGTGCCCCTGAGCTCCTTTCTTCAACTCGCTTTCTTGTGAGCTGGCCGCAACACCGCAGGATGGCTTCAGGCCCTAATCTGGTTCCGGCACGGCACGCTGAGCCTTTGGTTAATTCCTCTTCCTGGTGGGAAATGAGAGTTAAATTTGCCCGTCCAGACACCTCCAGCTAGTCTCTCATTGGTTCTCGCTATTCCTGTTCATCTTCCGCAGAAATTGCAAACTGGGCCAAACAGGAGGTTACAGGTGCTGACTCTCCAAGTGGGGAGAGTGTTAGTAAAGCGTCTGGAATGTTGCACCCGAGTACCAGGGTACGAAAACTGAGACATATTTGAACACGTCTCCCGATCACATGGTTGATCATACTCTGGGTTCCACATGCATGTTTTAGCTGAAGGAAGAATACCTAAAACCTGGGTAGTTGAAACCCGTGGAATGGGTACCATGCAATATGACTTCAAAGGGTCTTCATTTGCTCACCAAACCTCTCCAATCCTATCACTGCTGCGTTTATGCCCCTGTACACATGCTTGATTCTCTTTCGGAGACATAGCAATCCATAGGTTTTAAGATACTTACTAGTCAGGTACATTCTTAGGCGTTTAATATGCGGTGTTGAGTCCATTTCGTTGAGCAAGGAATAGCTCTTGTCTATTCCATATTTGGCTTAAGGAACTTTATCTGTGCTCATTTCAATCTCTGGTTTTATGCAGCACCCCAACTCACCTTTCCCCTTAAGCAAGCATAAGTTGGTTTTCTAAATTTGAGACCCTGTTCTGTTCTGTAATTCAGTTCCTGTGTAGCCAAGTTTACATTCCGTGTATTACTGATATCTTATGATGTTTCTTTTTCTGTGTGACTTATTTCAGTTAGAATCATCATACCTGAATCCACTCATTGTGCTGCTAAGGGCCTGATGACACAGATTTCATTGCTGAGTGATATTGCTTTGTAAGTAAATACCACAACTTCTTTATCCATTTTTCACTTTCTGCGATGTTGAACTTGTACTGTAAACGAGGTTCTTGTAAACAGAGCCGTTCCAAACTTTGGGTTGGCTGTGCCTTTTTGATTTTAATTTCCCTAAGCTATAGGACCATAAGTGGAAGTGCCCTAGGTTCTGTTGCTTTGTTTTTTAGATGTTTCAGGAAACACCATACACTTCTCCCGAGTGGTTGTTGGCAATTTACATCCCGCCCATCAGCATAACAAGGCTCCCAGTTCTCCATGGCCTGTCCTGCCTTTCTGGATTTTACACTTTTTTCAGATGGCCCTTTTGACCGGGGGGAAGTGAGACTTCATTGTAGTGCAGATTTCCTTTGCAAGCTTGCTTGGTTGGCCAAAAAGGGCGTATGCGTTTTTTCCTGAATATATTCAGGAAAAAACGCATAAGCCCTTTTTGGCCAAGTGCATCATTGTGGACGTTCTGCCTCTTTTCCTATGCTTTCAATGCAATTCCAGTCTACCTCCTGAAATCGGTTTCCTGCAATTCTGCCCCGCTTTCAAGTCCTCTTGGCAGCCTTACTTCAGTCTATTTTTGGACGATAGCTGTCATTTATAACTCTGCAGGTTTGTGAATTACAGTGCCCCTGAGCTCCTTTCTTCAACTCGCTTTCTTGTGAGCTGGCCGCAACACCGCAGGATGGCTTCAGGCCCTAATCTGGTTCCGGCACGGCACGCTGAGCCTTTGGTTAATTCCTCTTCCTGGTGGGAAATGAGAGTTAAATTTGCCCGTCCAGACACCTCCAGCTAGTCTCTCATTGGTTCTCGCTATTCCTGTTCATCTTCCACAGAAATTGCAAACTGGGCCAAACAGGAGGTTAAAGGCGCTGACTCTCCAAGTGGGGAGAGTGTTAGTAAAGCGTCTGGAATGTTGCACCCGAGTACCAGGGTACGAAAACTGAGACATATTTGAACACGTCTCCCGATCACATGGTTGATCATACTCTGGGTTCCACATGCATGTTTTAGCTGAAGGAAGAATACCTAAAACCTGGGTAGTTGAAACCCGTGGAATGGGTACCATGCAATATGACTTCAAAGGGTCTTCATTTGCTCACCAAACCTCTCCAATCCTATCACTGCTGCGTTTATGCCCCTGTACACATGCTTGATTCTCTTTCGGAGACATAGCAATCCATAGGTTTTAAGATACTTACTAGTCAGGTACATTCTTAGGCGTTTAATATGCGGTGTTGAGTCCATTTCGTTGAGCAAGGAATAGCTCTTGTCTATTCCATATTTGGCTTAAGGAACTTTATCTGTGCTCATTTCAATCTCTGGTTTTATGCAGCACCCCAACTCACCTTTCCCCTTAAGCAAGCATAAGTTGGTTTTCTAAATTTGAGACCCTGTTCTGTTCTGTAATTCAGTTCCTGTGTAGCCAAGTTTACATTCCGTGTATTACTGATATCTTATGATGTTTCTTTTTCTGTGTGACTTATTTCAGTTAGAATCATCATACCTGAATCCACTCATTGTGCTGCTAAGGGCCTGATGACACAGATTTCATTGCTGAGTGATATTGCTTTGTAAGTAAATACCACAACTTCTTTATCCATTTTTCACTTTCTGCGATGTTGAACTTGTACTGTAAACGAGGTTCTTGTAAACAGAGCCGTTCCAAACTTTGGGTTGGCTGTGCCTTTTTGATTTTAATTTCCCTAAGCTATAGGACCATAAGTGGAAGTGCCCTAGGTTCTGTTGCTTTGTTTTTTAGATGTTTCAGGAAACACCATACACTTCTCCCGAGTGGTTGTTGGCAATTTACATCCCGCCCATCAGCATAACAAGGCTCCCAGTTCTCCATGGCCTGTCCTGCCTTTCTGGATTTTACACTTTTTTCAGATGGCCCTTTTGACCGGGGGGAAGTGAGACTTCATTGTAGTGCAGATTTCCTTTGCAAGCTTGCTTGGTTGGCCAAAAAGGGCGTATGCGTTTTTTCCTGAATATATTCAGGAAAAAACGCATAAGCCCTTTTTGGCCAAGTGCATCATTGTGGACGTTCTGCCTCTTTTCCTATGCTTTCAATGCAATTCCAGTCTACCTCCTGAAATCGGTTTCCTGCAATTCTGCCCCGCTTTCAAGTCCTCTTGGCAGCCTTACTTCAGTCTATTTTTGGATGATAGCTGTCATTTATAACTCTGCAGGTTTGTGAATTACAGTGCCCCTGAGCTCCTTTCTTCAACTCGCTTTCTTGTGAGCTGGCCGCAACACCGCAGGATGGCTTCAGGCCCTAATCTGGTTCCGGCAAGGCACGCTGAGCCTTTGGTTAATTCCTCTTCCTGGTGGGAAATGAGAGTTAAATTTGCCCGTCCAGACACCTCCAGCTAGTCTCTCATTGGTTCTCGCTATTCCTGTTCATCTTCCACAGAAATTGCAAACTGGGCCAAACAGGAGGTTAAAGGCGCTGACTCTCCAAGTGGGGAGAGTGTTAGTAAAGCGTCTGGAATGTTGCACCCGAGTACCAGGGGAGGAAAACTGAGACATAGTTGAACACGTCTCCCGTTCACATGGTTGATCATACTCTGGGTTCCACATGCATGTTTTAGCTGAAGGAAGAATACCTTAAACCTGGAGAGTTGAGACCCGTGTAATGGGTACCATGCAATATGACTTCAAAGGGTCTTCATTTGCTCACCGAACCTCTCCAATCCTATCACTGCTGCGTTTATGCCCCTGTACACACGCTTGATTCTCTTTTGGAGACATAGCAATCCATAGGTTTTAAGATACTTACTAGTCAGGTACATTCTTAGGCGTTTAATATGGGGTTTTGAGTCCATTTCGTTGAGCAAGGAGTAGCTCTTGTCTATTCCATATTTGGCTTAAGGAACTTTATCTGTGCTCATTTCAATCTCTGGTTTTATGCAGCACCCCAACTCACCTTTCCCCTTAAGCAAGCATAAGTTGATTTTCTAAATTTGAGACCCTGTTCTGTTTTGGAATGCAGTTCCTGTGTAGCCAAGTTTACATTCCATGTATTAGTGATATCTTATGATGTTGCTTTTTCTGTGTGACTTATTTCAGTTAGAATTATCGTACCTGAATCCACTCATTATGCTGCTACGGGCCTGATGACATAGATTTCATTGCTGAGTGATACTGCATTGTACGTAAGTACCACAAGTTCTTTATCCATTTTTCACTTTCTGTGATATTGAACTTGTACGGTAAACGAGGTTCTTGTAAATGGAGGCGTCCCAAACTTTGGGGTGGCTGTGTCTTTTTGATTTTAATTTCCCTAAGCTATAGGACCATAAGTGGAAGTGCCCTAGGCTCTGTTGCTTTGTTTTTTAGATGTTTCAGGAAACACCATACACTTCTCCTGAGTGTCTGTTGTCAATTTACATCCCGCCCATCAGCATAACAAGGCTCCCAGTTCTCCATGGCCTGTCCTGCCTTTCCGGATTTTACACTTTTTTCAGATGGCCCTTTTGACCGGGGGGAAGTGAAACCTCATTGTAGTGCAGATTTCCTTTGCAAGCTTGCTTGGTTGGCCAAAAAGGGCGTATGCGATTTTTCCTGAATATATTCAGGAAAAAACGCATACGCCCTTTTTGGCCAAGTGCATCATTGTGGACGTTCTGCCTCTTTTCCTATGCTTTCAATGCAATTCCAGTCTACCTCCTGAAATCAGTTTCCTGCAATTCTGCCCTGCTTTCAAGTCCTCTTGGCAGCCTTACTTCAGTCTATTTTTGGACGATAGCTGTCATTTATAACTCTGCAGGTTTGTGAATTACAGTGCCCCTGAGCTCCTTTCTTCAACTCGCTTTCTTGTGAGCTGGCCGCAACACCGCAGGATGGCTTCAGGCCCTAATGTGGTTCCGGCACGGCACGCTGAGCCTTTGGTTAATTCCTCTTCCTGGTGGGAAATGAGAGTTAAATTTGCCCGTCCAGACACCTCCAGCTAGTCTCTCATTGGTTCTCGCTATTCCTGTTCATCTTCCGCAGAAATTGCAAACTGGGCCAAACAGGAGGTTAAAGGTGCTGACTCTCCAAGTGGGGAGAGTGTTAGTAAAGCGTCTGGAATGTTGCACCCGAGTACCAGGGTACGAAAACTGAGACATATTTGAACACGTCTCCCGATCACATGGTTGATCATACTCTGGGTTCCACATGCATGTTTTAGCTGAAGGAAGAATACCTAAAACCTAGGTAGTTGAAACCCGTGAAATGGGTACCATGCAATATGACTTCAAAGGGTCTTCATTTGCTCACCGAACCTCTCCAATCCTATCACTGCTTCGTTTATGCCCCTGTACACATGCTTGATTCTCTTTCAGAGACATAGCAATCCATAGGTTTTAA